>NC_046978.1:83544-323544 GCF_009769545.1 Cyclopterus lumpus
TATAACTCTGTAATGCTGTCAATCTGTACACATGAATAAACTGAATTGAATTGAAAAGACAGATAGACAAAGTTGCAGAGACAATGGTGGCATCGATGTTGGTAAACACATTTTATGTATGCTACAATTAATATTACGAGGAACTGACAGACTGATTTCAGTCAGGACAACTTCTAGAGCAAGTGAACTATAGTTAAATTGCTGAACAGATAAGAAATAAAAACCTTGTTGCTAATTTTTTAATCAAAGAAGAAGGGACACTGTCATACAGCAAACAAAACAAAACACAAGCTCTCTGCTGGTTCCGATGTCAACCGCTAACTTACCTTGCCATAGTCTATAATGGGTATTTCCACAGCAGGGAACAAGTCCTGGGTGATCCCGTTCAACAGTGGCACGTCAGCAGAGATCAGCTTAGCGATGTTCATGTCCTTCATAGCCATCAGCAGGATCTGAGGGTCTTTATGCTGACTCACAGAGACAGAGTGTCTTTATGCTACTGAGTTACAGAGACAGAGGTAGAGTGTCTTTATACTAATGACTTACAGAGACAGAGGTAGAGCGTCTTTATGCTACAGAGTTACAGAGGTAGAGGTAGAGTGTATTTATGCTACTGACTTACAGAGACAGAGGGTCTTTATGCTGACTCACAGAGACAGAGTGTCTTTATGCAACTGAGTTACAGAGACAGAGGTAGAGCGTATTTATGCTACTGAGTTACAGAGACAGAGGTAGAGGGTCTTTATGCTACAGAGTTACAGACACATAGGTAGAACGTTTTCATGCTACTGAGGTAGAGAGAAAGAGGTAGAGGGTCTTTATGCTGACTCACAGAGACAGAGTGTCTTTATGCTACTGAGTTACAGAGACAGAGGTAGAGTGTCTTTATGCTACTGACTTACGGAGACAGAGGTAGAGGGTCTTTATGCTACTGAGTTACAGAGACAGAGGTAGAGGGTATTTATGCTACAGAGGTACAGCCACATAGGTAGAACGTTTTCATGCTACTGAGGTAGAGAGACAGAGGTAGAGGGTCTTTATGCTGACTCACAGAGACAGAGTGTCTTTATGCTACTGAGTTACAGAGACAGAGGTAGAGTGTCTTTATGCTACTGACTTACGGAGACAGAGGTAGAGGGTCTTTATGCTACTGAGTTACAGAGACAGAGGTAGAGGGTATTTATGCTACTGAGTTACAGAGACAGAGGTAGAGTGTCTTTATGCTACTGATTTACAGAAACAGAGGTAGAGGGTCTTTATGCTACAGAGTTACAGACACAGAGGTAGAGTGTCTTTATGCTACTGAGTTACAGAGACAGAGGTAGAGTGTATTTATGCTACTGATTTAGAGAGACAGAGGTAGAGCGTCTTTATGCTACTGATTTAGAGAGACAGAGGGTCTTTATGCTGACTCACAGAGACAGTGTGTCTTTATGCTACAGAATTACAGACACAGAGGTATAGTGTCTTTATGCTACTGAATTACAGAGACAGAGGTAGAGTGTATTTATGCAACTGACTTACAGAGACAGAGGTAGAGGGTATTTATGCTACTGAGTTACAGAGACAGGGGTAGAGTGTCTTTATGCTACTGAGTTACAGAGACAGAGGTAGAGTGTCTTTATAGTAATGACTTACAGAGAAAGAGGTAGAGCGTATTTATGCAACTGACTTACAGAGACAGAGGTAGAGGGTATTTATGCTACTGAGTTACAGAGACAGGGGTAGAGTGTCTTTATGCTACTGAGTTACAGAGACAGAGGTAGAGTGTCTTTATAGTAATGACTTACAGAGACAGAGGTAGAGCGTATTTATGCTACAGAGTTACAGAGACAGAGGTCAAGTGTCTTTATGCTACTGACTTACAGAGACAGAGGTAGAGGGTCTTTATGCTACAGAGTTACAGACACATAGGTAGAACGTTTTCATGCTACTGAGGTAGAGAGACAGAGGTAGAGGGTCTTTATGCTGACTCACAGAGACAGAGTGTCTTTATGCTACTGAGTTACAGAGACAGAGGTAGAGTGTCTTTATGCTACTGACTTACAGAGACAGAGGTAGAGTGTCTTTATGCTACTGATTTACAGAAACAGAGGTAGATGGTCTTTATGCTGACTCACAGAGACAGAGTGTCTTTATGCTACTGAGTTACAGAAACAGAGGTAGATGGTCTTTATGCTGACTCACAGACACAGAGTGTCTTTATGCTACTGAGTTACAGAGACAGAGGTAGAGTGTCTTTATGCTACTGACTTACAGAGACAGAGGTAGAGTGTCTTTATGCTACTGATTTACAGAAACAGAGGTAGAGGGTCTTTATGCTGACTCACAGAGACAGAGTGTCTTTATGCTACTGAGTTACAGAGACAGAGGTAGAGTGTCTTTATACTAATGACTTACAGAGACAGAGGTAGAGCGTCTTTATGCTACAGAGTTACAGAGGTAGAGGTAGAGTGTATTTATGCTACTGACTTACAGAGACAGAGGGTCTTTATGCTGACTCACAGAGACAGAGTGTCTTTATGCAACTGAGTTACAGAGACAGAGGTAGAGCGTATTTATGCTACTGAGTTACAGAGACAGAGGTAGAGGGTCTTTATGCTACAGAGTTACAGACACATAGGTAGAACGTTTTCATGCTACTGAGGAAGAGAGAAAGAGGTAGAGGGTCTTTATGCTGACTCACAGAGACAGAGTGTCTTTATGCTACTGAGTTACAGAGACAGAGGTAGAGTGTCTTTATGCTACTGACTTACGGAGACAGAGGTAGAGGGTCTTTATGCTACAGAGGTAGAGTGTCTTTATGCTACTGAGTTACAGAGACAGAGGTAGAGGGTATTTATGCTACAGAGGTACAGACACATAGGTAGAACGTTTTCATGCTACTGAGGTAGAGAGACAGAGGTAGAGGGTCTTTATGCTGACTCACAGAGACAGAGTGTCTTTATGCTACTGAGTTACAGAGACAGAGGTAGAGTGTCTTTATGCTACTGACTTACGGAGACAGAGGTAGAGGGTCTTTATGCTACTGAGTTACAGAGACAGAGGTAGAGGGTATTTATGCTACTGAGTTACAGAGACAGAGGTAGAGTGTCTTTATGCTACTGATTTACAGAAACAGAGGTAGAGGGTCTTTATGCTACAGAGTTACAGACACAGAGGTAGAGTGTCTTTATGCTACTGAGTTACAGAGACAGAGGTAGAGTGTATTTATGCTACTGATTTAGAGAGACAGAGGTAGAGCGTCTTTATGCTACTGATTTAGAGAGACAGAGGGTCTTTATGCTGACTCACAGAGACAGTGTGTCTTTATGCTACAGAATTACAGACACAGAGGTATAGTGTCTTTATGCTACTGAATTACAGAGACAGAGGTAGAGTGTATTTATGCAACTGACTTACAGAGACAGAGGTAGAGGGTATTTATGCTACTGAGTTACAGAGACAGGGGTAGAGTGTCTTTATGCTACTGAGTTACAGAGACAGAGGTAGAGTGTCTTTATAGTAATGACTTACAGAGACAGAGGTAGAGCGTATTTATGCAACTGACTTACAGAGACAGAGGTAGAGGGTATTTATGCTACTGAGTTACAGAGACAGGGGTAGAGTGTCTTTATGCTACTGAGTTACAGAGACAGAGGTAGAGTGTCTTTATAGTAATGACTTACAGAGACAGAGGTAGAGCGTATTTATGCTACAGAGTTACAGAGACAGAGGTCAAGTGTCTTTATGCTACTGACTTACAGATACAGAGGTAGAGTGTCTTTATGCTACTGAGTTACAGAGACAGAGGTAGAGTGTCTTTATGCTACTGATTTACAGAGACAGAGGTAGAGTGTCTTTATGCTACTGATTTACAGAAACAGAGGTAGAGGGTCTTTATGCTACAGAGTTACAGACACAGAGGTAGAGTGTCTTTATGCTACTGACTTACAGAGACAGAGGTAGAGTGTCTTTATGCTACTGATTTAGAGAGACAGAGGGTCTTTATGCTGACTCACAGAGACAGTGTGTCTTTATGCTACAGAGTTACAGACACAGAGGTATAGTGTCTTTATGCTACTGATTTACAGAAACAGAGGTAGAGGGTCTTTATGCTACAGAGTTACAGACACAGAGGTAGAGTGTCTTTATGCTATTGAGTTACAGAGACAGAGGTAGAGTGTATTTATGCTACTGAGTTACAGAGACAGAGGTAGAGTGTCTTTATAGTAATGACTTACAGAGACAGAGGTAGAGCGTCTTTATGCTACTGATTTAGAGAGACAGAGGGTCTTTATGCTGACTCACAGAGACAGTGTGTCTTTATGCTACAGAATTACAGACACAGAGGTATAGTGTCTTTATGCAACTGACTTACAGAGACAGAGGTAGAGGGTATTTATGCTACTGAGTTACAGAGACAGGGGTAGAGTGTCTTTATGCTACTGAGTTACAGAGACAGAGGTAGAGTGTCTTTATAGTAATGACTTACAGAGACAGAGGTAGAGCGTATTTATGCTACAGAGTTACAGAGACAGAGGTCAAGTGTCTTTATGCTACTGACTTACAGAGACAGAGGTAGAGGGTCTTTATGCTACAGAGTTACAGACACATAGGTAGAACGTTTTCATGCTACTGAGGTAGAGAGACAGAGGTAGAGGGTCTTTATGCTGACTCACAGAGACAGAGTGTCTTTATGCTACTGAGTTACAGAGACAGAGGTAGAGTGTCTTTATGCTACTGACTTACAGAGACAGAGGTAGAGTGTCTTTATGCTACTGATTTACAGAAACAGAGGTAGATGGTCTTTATGCTGACTCACAGAGACAGAGTGTCTTTATGCTACTGAGTTACAGAAACAGAGGTAGATGGTCTTTATGCTGACTCACAGAGACAGAGTGTCTTTATGCTACTGAGTTACAGAGACAGAGGTAGAGTGTCTTTATGCTACTGACTTACAGAGACAGAGGTAGAGTGTCTTTATGCTACTGATTTACAGAAACAGAGGTAGAGGGTCTTTATGCTGACTCACAGAGACAGAGTGTCTTTATGCTACTGAGTTACAGAGACAGAGGTAGAGTGTCTTTATACTAATGACTTACAGAGACAGAGGTAGAGCGTCTTTATGCTACAGAGTTACAGAGGTAGAGGTAGAGTGTATGTATGCTACTGACTTACAGAGACAGAGGGTCTTTATGCTGACTCACAGAGACAGAGTGTCTTTATGCAACTGAGTTACAGAGACAGAGGTAGAGCGTATTTATGCTACTGAGTTACAGAGACAGAGGTAGAGGGTCTTTATGCTACAGAGTTACAGACACATAGGTAGAACGTTTTCATGCTACTGAGGTAGAGAGAAAGAGGTAGAGGGTCTTTATGCTGACTCACAGAGACAGAGTGTCTTTATGCTACTGAGTTACAGAGACAGAGGTAGAGTGTCTTTATGCTACTGACTTACGGAGACAGAGGTAGAGGGTCTTTATGCTACAGAGGTAGAGTGTCTTTATGCTACTGAGTTACAGAGACAGAGGTAGAGGGTATTTATGCTACAGAGGTACAGACACATAGGTAGAACGTTTTCATGCTACTGAGGTAGAGAGACAGAGGTAGAGGGTCTTTATGCTGACTCACAGAGACAGAGTGTCTTTATGCTACTGAGTTACAGAGACAGAGGTAGAGTGTCTTTATGCTACTGACTTACGGAGACAGAGGTAGAGGGTCTTTATGCTACTGAGTTACAGAGACAGAGGTAGAGGGTATTTATGCTACTGAGTTACAGAGACAGAGGTAGAGTGTCTTTATGCTACTGATTTACAGAAACAGAGGTAGAGGGTCTTTATGCTACAGAGTTACAGACACAGAGGTAGAGTGTCTTTATGCTACTGAGTTACAGAGACAGAGGTAGAGTGTATTTATGCTACTGATTTAGAGAGACAGAGGGTCTTTATGCTGACTCACAGAGACAGTGTGTCTTTATGCTACAGAATTACAGACACAGAGGTATAGTGTCTTTATGCTACTGAATTACAGAGACAGAGGTAGAGTGTATTTATGCAACTGACTTACAGAGACAGAGGTAGAGGGTATTTATGCTACTGAGTTACAGAGACAGGGGTAGAGTGTCTTTATGCTACTGAGTTACAGAGACAGAGGTAGAGTGTCTTTATAGTAATGACTTACAGAGACAGAGGTAGAGCGTATTTATGCAACTGACTTACAGAGACAGAGGTAGAGGGTATTTATGCTACTGAGTTACAGAGACAGGGGTAGAGTGTCTTTATGCTACTGAGTTACAGAGACAGAGGTAGAGTGTCTTTATAGTAATGACTTACAGAGACAGAGGTAGAGCGTATTTATGCTACAGAGTTACAGAGACAGAGGTCAAGTGTCTTTATGCTACTGACTTACAGAGACAGAGGTAGAGGGTCTTTATGCTACAGAGTTACAGACACATAGGTAGAACGTTTTCATGCTACTGAGGTAGAGAGAAAGAGGTAGAGGGTCTTTATGCTGACTCACAGAGACAGAGTGTCTTTATGCTACTGAGTTACAGAGACAGAGGTAGAGTGTCTTTATGCTACTGACTTACGGAGACAGAGGTATAGGGTCTTTATGCTACAGAGGTAGAGTGTCTTTATGCTACTGAGTTACAGAGACAGAGGTAGAGGGTATTTATGCTACAGAGGTACAGACACATAGGTAGAACGTTTTCATGCTACTGAGGTAGAGAGACAGAGGTAGAGGGTCTTTATGCTGACTCACAGAGACAGAGTGTCTTTATGCTACTGAGTTACAGAGACAGAGGTAGAGTGTCTTTATGCTACTGACTTACGGAGACAGAGGTAGAGGGTCTTTATGCTACAGAGGTAGAAGGTCTTTATGCTACTGAGTTACAGAGACAGAGGTAGAGGGTATTTATGCTACTGAGTTACAGAGACAGAGGTAGAGTGTCTTTATGCTACTGATTTACAGAGACAGAGGTAGAGTGTCTTTATGCTACTGATTTACAGAAACAGAGGTAGAGGGTCTTTATGCTACAGAGTTACAGACACAGAGGTAGAGTGTCTTTATGCTACTGACTTACAGAGACAGAGGTAGAGTGTCTTTATGCTACTGATTTAGAGAGACAGAGGGTCTTTATGCTGACTCACAGAGACAGTGTGTCTTTATGCTACAGAGTTACAGACACAGAGGTATAGTGTCTTTATGCTACTGAATTACAGAGACAGAGGTAGAGTGTATTTATGCAACTGACTTACAGAGACAGAGGTAGAGGGTATTTATGCTACTGAGTTACAGAGACAGGCGTAGAGTGTCTTTATGCTACTGAGTTACAGAGACAGAGTGTCTTTATGCAACTGAGTTACAGAGACAGAGGTAGAGTGTCTTTATACTAATGACTTAGAGACAGACGTAGAGTGTCTTTATGCTACTGATATACAGAAACAGAGGTAGAGGGTATTCATGCTAACTCACAGAGACAGAGTGTCTTTATGCTACTGAGTTACAGAGACAGAGGTAGAGTGTCTTTATACTAATGACTTACAGAATCAGAGGTAGAGCGTCTTTATGCTACAGAGTTACAGAGGTAGAGGTAGAGTGTATTTATGCTACTGACTTACAGAGACAGAGGTAGAGTGTCTTTATGCTACTGATATACAGAAACAGAGGTAGAGGGTCTTTATGCTGACTCACAGAGACAGAGTGTCTTTATGCTACTGAGTTACAGAGACAGAGGTAGAGTGTCTTTATACTAATGACTTACAGAGACAGAGGTAGAGCGTTTTTATGCTACAGAGTTACAGAGGTAGAGGTAGAGTGTATTTATGCTACTGACTTACAGAGACAGAGGGTCTTTATGCTGACTCACAGAGACAGAGTGTCTTTATGCTACTGAGTTACAGAGACAGAGGTAGAGTGTCTTTATGCTACTGAGTTACAGAGACAGAGGTAGAGTGTCTTTATGCTACTGACTTACAGAGATAGAGGTAGAGGGACTTTATGCTGACTCACAGAGACAGAGGTAGAGAGTCTTTATGCTACTGACTTAAAGAGACAGAGGTAGAGGGTATTTATGCTACTGAGTTACAGAGACAGAGGTAGAGTGTCTTTATGCTACTGACTTACAGAGACAGAGGTAGAGGGTATTTATGCTACTGAGTTACAGAGACAGAGGTACAGTGTCTTTATGCTACTGACATACAGAGACAGAGGGTCTTTATGCTGACTCACAGAGTCAGAGTGTCTTTATGCTACTGAGTTACAGAGACAGAGGTAGAGTGTCTTTATGCAACTGAGTTACAGAGACAGAGGTAGAGTGTATTTATTCTACTGACTTACAGGGACAGAAGTAGAGGGTATTTATGCTACAGAGTTACATAAACAGAGGTAGAGTGTCTTTATGCTACTGAGTTACAGAGACAGGGGTAGAGTGTCTTTATGATACTGACTTACAGAGACAGAGGTAGAGTGTCTTTATGCTACTGATTTAGAGAGACAGAGGGTCTTTATGCTGACTCACAGAGACAGTGTGTCTTTATGCTACTGAGTTACAGAGACAGAGTGTCGTTATGCTACTGAGTTACAGAGACAGAGGTAGAGTGTCTTTATGCTACTGACTTACGGAGACAGAGGTAGAGGGTCTTTATGCTACAGAGGTAGAGTGTCTTTATGCTACTGAGTTACAGAGACAGAGGTAGAGTGTATTTATGATACTGACTTACAGAGACAGAGGTAGAGTGTCTTTATGCTGACTCACAGAGACAGAGTGTCTTTATGCTACTGAGTTACAGAGACAGAGGTAGAGGGTCTTTATGCTACAGAGTTACATAGACAGAGGTAGAGGGTGTTTATGCTGATTCACAGAGACAGAGGTAGAGGGTATTTATGCTACAGAGTTACAGAGGCAGAGACAGATGGTCTTTATGCTGACTCACAGAGGCAGAGTGTATTTATGCTACTGACTTACAGAGACAGAGATAGAGTGTCTTTATGCTACTGATTTACAGAGACAGAGACAGATGGTCTTTATGCTGACTCACAGAGGCAGAGTGTATTTATGCTACTGACTTACAGAGACAGAGGTAGAGGGTATTTATGCTACATAGTTACAGAGACAGAGGTAGAGTGTCTTTATGCTACTGACTTACAGAGACAGAGGTAGAGGGTATTTATGCTACTGATTTACAGAGACAGAGAAAGATGGTCTTTATGCTGACTCACAGAGGCAGAGTGTATTTATGCTACTGACTTACAGAGACAGAGGTAGAGGGTATTTATGCTACATAGTTACAGAGACAGAGGTAGAGTGTCTTTATGCTACTGACTTACAAAGACAGAGGTAGAGTGTCTTAAAAGCTACTGATTTACATAGACAGAGGTAGAGTGTCTTTATACTAATGACTTACAGAGACAGAGGTAGAGCGTATTTATGCTACAGAGTTACAGAGGTAGAGGTAGAGTGTATTTATGCTACTGACTTACAGAGACAGAGGGTCTTTATGCTGACTCACAGAGACAGAGTGTCTTTATGCAACTGAGTTACAGAGAAAGAGGTAGAGCGTATTTATGCTACTGAGTTACAGAGACAGAGGTAGAGTGTCTTTATGCTACTGACTTACAGAGACAGAGGTAGAGTGTCTTTATGCTACTGATTTACAGAAACAGAGGTAGAGGGTCTTTATGCTACAGAGTTACAGAGACAGAGGTAGAGGGTATTTATGCTACTGAGTTACAGAGACAGAGGTAGAGTGTCTTTATGCTACTGACTTACGGAGACAGAGACAGAGTGTCTTTATGCTACTGAGTTACAGAGACAGAGGTAGAGGGTATTTATGCTACTGAGTTACAGAGACAGAGGTAGAGTGTCTTTATGCTACTGATTTACAGAGACAGAGGTAGAGTGTCTTTATGCTACTGATTTACAGAAACAGAGGTAGAGGGTCTTTATGCTACAGAGTTACAGACACAGAGGTAGAGTGTCTTTATGCTACTGAGTTACAGAGACAGAGGTAGAGTGTATTTATGATACTGACTTACAGAGACAGAGGTAGAGTGTCTTTATGGTACTGATTTAGAGAGACAGAGGGTCTTTATGCTGACTCACAGAGACAGTGTGTCTTTATGCTACAGAGTTACAGACACAGAGGTATAGTGTCTTTATGCTACTGAATTACAGAGACAGAGGTAGAGTGTATTTATGCAACTGACTTACAGAGACAGAGGTAGAGGGTATTTATGCTACTGAGTTACAGAGACAGGCGTAGAGTGTCTTTATGCTACTGAGTTACAGAGACAGAGTGTCTTTATGCAACTGAGTTACAGAGACAGAGGTAGAGTGTCTTTATACTAATGACTTAGAGACAGACGTAGAGCGTATTTATGCTACAGAGTTACAGAGACAGAGGTCAAGTGTCTTTATGCTACTGACTTACAGAGACAGAGGTAGAGGGTCTTTATGCTAAAGAGTTACAGACACATAGGTAGAACGTTTTCATGCTACTGAGGTAGAGAGACAGAGGTAGAGGGTCTTTATGCTGACTCACAGAGACGGAGTGTCTTAATGCTACTGAGTTACAGAGACAGAGGTAGAGTGTCTTTATGCTACTGACTTACGGAGACAGAGGTAGAGTGTCTTTATGCTACTGAGTTACAGAGACAGAGGTAGAGGGTATTTATGCTACTGAGTTACAGAGACAGAGGTAGAGTGTCTTTATGCTACTGATTTACAGAGACAGAGGTAGAGTGTCTTTATGCTACTGATTTACAGAAACAGAGGTAGAGGGTCTTTATGCTGATTAACAGAGACAGAGTGTCTTTATGCTACTGACTTACAGAGACAGAGGTAGAGTGTCTTTATGCTACTGACTTACAGAGACAGAGGTAGAGTGTCTTTATGCTACTGATTTACAGAAACAGAGGTAGATGGTCTTTATGCTGACTCACAGAGACAGAGTGTCTTCATGCTACTGAGTTACAGAAACAGAGGTAGATGGTCTTTATGCTGACTCACAGAGACAGAGTGTCTTTATGCTACTGAGTTACAGAGACAGAGGTAGAGTGTCTTTATGCTACTGATTTACAGAAACAGAGGTAGAGGGTCTTTATGCTGACTCACAGAGACAGAGTGTCTTTATGCTACTGAGTTACAGAGACAGAGGTAGAGTGTCTTTATACTAATGACTTACAGAGACAGAGGTAGAGCGTCTTTATGCTACAGAGTTACAGAGGTAGAGGTAGAGTGTATTTATGCTACTGACTTACAGAGACAGAGGGTCTTTATGCTGACTCACAGAGACAGAGTGTCTTTATGCAACTGAGTTACAGAGAAAGAGGTAGAGCGTATTTATGCTACTGAGTTACAGAGACAGAGGTAGAGTGTCTTTATGCTACTGACTTACAGAGACAGAGGTAGAGTGTCTTTATGCTACTGATTTACAGAAACAGAGGTAGAGGGTCTTTATGCTACAGAGTTACAGACACAGAGGTAGAGTGTCTTTATGCTACTGACTTACAAAGACAGAGGTAGAGTGTCTTAAAAGCTACTGATTTACAGAGACAGAGGTAGAGTGTCTTTATACTAATGACTTACAGAGACAGAGGTAGAGCGTATTTATGCTAAAGAGTTACAGACACATAGGTAGAACGTTTTCATGCTACTGAGGTAGAGAGACAGAGGTAGAGGGTCTTTATGCTGACTCACAGAGACGGAGTGTCTTAATGCTACTGAGTTACAGAGACAGAGGTAGAGTGTCTTTATGCTACTGACTTACGGAGACAGAGGTAGAGTGTCTTTATGCTACTGAGTTACAGAGACAGAGGTAGAGGGTATTTATGCTACTGAGTTACAGAGACAGAGGTAGAGTGTCTTTATGCTACTGATTTACAGAGACAGAGGTAGAGTGTCTTTATGCTACTGATTTACAGAAACAGAGGTAGAGGGTCTTTATGCTGATTAACAGAGACAGAGTGTCTTTATGCTACTGAGTTACAGAGACAGAGGTAGAGTGTCTTTATGCTACTGACTTACGGAGACAGAGGTATAGGGTCTTTATGCTACAGAGGTAGAGTGTCTTTATGCTACTGAGTTACAGAGACAGAGGTAGAGGGTATTTATGCTACAGAGGTACAGACACATAGGTAGAACGTTTTCATGCTACTGAGGTAGAGAGACAGAGGTAGAGGGTCTTTATGCTGACTCACAGAGACAGAGTGTCTTTATGCTACTGAGTTACAGAGACAGAGGTAGAGTGTCTTTATGCTACTGACTTACGGAGACAGAGGTAGAGGGTCTTTATGCTACAGAGGTAGAAGGTCTTTATGCTACTGAGTTACAGAGACAGAGGTAGAGGGTATTTATGCTACTGAGTTACAGAGACAGAGGTAGAGTGTCTTTATGCTACTGATTTACAGAGACAGAGGTAGAGTGTCTTTATGCTACTGATTTACAGAAACAGAGGTAGAGGGTCTTTATGCTACAGAGTTACAGACACAGAGGTAGAGTGTCTTTATGCTACTGACTTACAGAGACAGAGGTAGAGTGTCTTTATGCTACTGATTTAGAGAGACAGAGGGTCTTTATGCTGACTCACAGAGACAGTGTGTCTTTATGCTACAGAGTTACAGACACAGAGGTATAGTGTCTTTATGCTACTGAATTACAGAGACAGAGGTAGAGTGTATTTATGCAACTGACTTACAGAGACAGAGGTAGAGGGTATTTATGCTACTGAGTTACAGAGACAGGCGTAGAGTGTCTTTATGCTACTGAGTTACAGAGACAGAGTGTCTTTATGCAACTGAGTTACAGAGACAGAGGTAGAGTGTCTTTATACTAATGACTTAGAGACAGACGTAGAGTGTCTTTATGCTACTGATATACAGAAACAGAGGTAGAGGGTATTCATGCTAACTCACAGAGACAGAGTGTCTTTATGCTACTGAGTTACAGAGACAGAGGTAGAGTGTCTTTATACTAATGACTTACAGAATCAGAGGTAGAGCGTCTTTATGCTACAGAGTTACAGAGGTAGAGGTAGAGTGTATTTATGCTACTGACTTACAGAGACAGAGGTAGAGTGTCTTTATGCTACTGATATACAGAAACAGAGGTAGAGGGTCTTTATGCTGACTCACAGAGACAGAGTGTCTTTATGCTACTGAGTTACAGAGACAGAGGTAGAGTGTCTTTATACTAATGACTTACAGAGACAGAGGTAGAGCGTTTTTATGCTACAGAGTTACAGAGGTAGAGGTAGAGTGTATTTATGCTACTGACTTACAGAGACAGAGGGTCTTTATGCTGACTCACAGAGACAGAGTGTCTTTATGCAACTGAGTTACAGAGACAGAGGTAGAGCGTATTTATGCTACTGAGTTACAGAGACAGAGGTAGAGTGTCTTTATGCTACTGACTTACAGAGATAGAGGTAGAGGGACTTTATGCTGACTCACAGAGACAGAGGTAGAGAGTCTTTATGCTACTGACTTAAAGAGACAGAGGTAGAGGGTATTTATGCTACTGAGTTACAGAGACAGAGGTAGAGTGTCTTTATGCTACTGACTTACAGAGACAGAGGTAGAGGGTATTTATGCTACTGAGTTACAGAGACAGAGGTACAGTGTCTTTATGCTACTGACATACAGAGACAGAGGGTCTTTATGCTGACTCACAGAGTCAGAGTGTCTTTATGCTACTGAGTTACAGAGACAGAGGTAGAGTGTCTTTATGCAACTGAGTTACAGAGACAGAGGTAGAGTGTATTTATTCTACTGACTTACAGGGACAGAAGTAGAGGGTATTTATGCTACAGAGTTACATAAACAGAGGTAGAGTGTCTTTATGCTACTGAGTTACAGAGACAGGGGTAGAGTGTCTTTATGATACTGACTTACAGAGACAGAGGTAGAGTGTCTTTATGCTACTGATTTAGAGAGACAGAGGGTCTTTATGCTGACTCACAGAGACAGTGTGTCTTTATGCTACTGAGTTACAGAGACAGAGTGTCGTTATGCTACTGAGTTACAGAGACAGAGGTAGAGTGTCTTTATGCTACTGACTTACGGAGACAGAGGTAGAGGGTCTTTATGCTACAGAGGTAGAGTGTCTTTATGCTACTGAGTTACAGAGACAGAGGTAGAGTGTATTTATGATACTGACTTACAGAGACAGAGGTAGAGTGTCTTTATGCTGACTCACAGAGACAGAGTGTCTTTATGCTACTGAGTTACAGAGACAGAGGTAGAGGGTCTTTATGCTACAGAGTTACATAGACAGAGGTAGAGGGTGTTTATGCTGATTCACAGAGACAGAGGTAGAGGGTATTTATGCTACAGAGTTACAGAGGCAGAGACAGATGGTCTTTATGCTGACTCACAGAGGCAGAGTGTATTTATGCTACTGACTTACAGAGACAGAGATAGAGTGTCTTTATGCTACTGATTTACAGAGACAGAGACAGATGGTCTTTATGCTGACTCACAGAGGCAGAGTGTATTTATGCTACTGACTTACAGAGACAGAGGTAGAGGGTATTTATGCTACATAGTTACAGAGACAGAGGTAGAGTGTCTTTATGCTACTGACTTACAGAGACAGAGGTAGAGGGTATTTATGCTACTGATTTACAGAGACAGAGAAAGATGGTCTTTATGCTGACTCACAGAGGCAGAGTGTATTTATGCTACTGACTTACAGAGACAGAGGTAGAGGGTATTTATGCTACATAGTTACAGAGACAGAGGTAGAGTGTCTTTATGCTACTGACTTACAAAGACAGAGGTAGAGTGTCTTAAAAGCTACTGATTTACATAGACAGAGGTAGAGTGTCTTTATACTAATGACTTACAGAGACAGAGGTAGAGCGTATTTATGCTACAGAGTTACAGAGGTAGAGGTAGAGTGTATTTATGCTACTGACTTACAGAGACAGAGGGTCTTTATGCTGACTCACAGAGACAGAGTGTCTTTATGCAACTGAGTTACAGAGAAAGAGGTAGAGCGTATTTATGCTACTGAGTTACAGAGACAGAGGTAGAGTGTCTTTATGCTACTGACTTACAGAGACAGAGGTAGAGTGTCTTTATGCTACTGATTTACAGAAACAGAGGTAGAGGGTCTTTATGCTACAGAGTTACAGAGACAGAGGTAGAGGGTATTTATGCTACTGAGTTACAGAGACAGAGGTAGAGTGTCTTTATGCTACTGACTTACGGAGACAGAGACAGAGTGTCTTTATGCTACTGAGTTACAGAGACAGAGGTAGAGGGTATTTATGCTACTGAGTTACAGAGACAGAGGTAGAGTGTCTTTATGCTACTGATTTACAGAGACAGAGGTAGAGTGTCTTTATGCTACTGATTTACAGAAACAGAGGTAGAGGGTCTTTATGCTACAGAGTTACAGACACAGAGGTAGAGTGTCTTTATGCTACTGAGTTACAGAGACAGAGGTAGAGTGTATTTATGATACTGACTTACAGAGACAGAGGTAGAGTGTCTTTATGGTACTGATTTAGAGAGACAGAGGGTCTTTATGCTGACTCACAGAGACAGTGTGTCTTTATGCTACAGAGTTACAGACACAGAGGTATAGTGTCTTTATGCTACTGAATTACAGAGACAGAGGTAGAGTGTATTTATGCAACTGACTTACAGAGACAGAGGTAGAGGGTATTTATGCTACTGAGTTACAGAGACAGGCGTAGAGTGTCTTTATGCTACTGAGTTACAGAGACAGAGTGTCTTTATGCAACTGAGTTACAGAGACAGAGGTAGAGTGTCTTTATACTAATGACTTAGAGACAGACGTAGAGCGTATTTATGCTACAGAGTTACAGAGACAGAGGTCAAGTGTCTTTATGCTACTGACTTACAGAGACAGAGGTAGAGGGTCTTTATGCTAAAGAGTTACAGACACATAGGTAGAACGTTTTCATGCTACTGAGGTAGAGAGACAGAGGTAGAGGGTCTTTATGCTGACTCACAGAGACGGAGTGTCTTAATGCTACTGAGTTACAGAGACAGAGGTAGAGTGTCTTTATGCTACTGACTTACGGAGACAGAGGTAGAGTGTCTTTATGCTACTGAGTTACAGAGACAGAGGTAGAGGGTATTTATGCTACTGAGTTACAGAGACAGAGGTAGAGTGTCTTTATGCTACTGATTTACAGAGACAGAGGTAGAGTGTCTTTATGCTACTGAGTTACAGAAACAGAGGTAGAGGGTCTTTATGCTGATTAACAGAGACAGAGTGTCTTTATGCTACTGACTTACAGAGACAGAGGTAGAGTGTCTTTATGCTACTGACTTACAGAGACAGAGGTAGAGTGTCTTTATGCTACTGATTTACAGAAACAGAGGTAGATGGTCTTTATGCTGACTCACAGAGACAGAGTGTCTTCATGCTACTGAGTTACAGAAACAGAGGTAGATGGTCTTTATGCTGACTCACAGAGACAGAGTGTCTTTATGCTACTGAGTTACAGAGACAGAGGTAGAGTGTCTTTATGCTACTGATTTACAGAAACAGAGGTAGAGGGTCTTTATGCTGACTCACAGAGACAGAGTGTCTTTATGCTACTGAGTTACAGAGACAGAGGTAGAGTGTCTTTATACTAATGACTTACAGAGACAGAGGTAGAGCGTCTTTATGCTACAGAGTTACAGAGGTAGAGGTAGAGTGTATTTATGCTACTGACTTACAGAGACAGAGGGTCTTTATGCTGACTCACAGAGACAGAGTGTCTTTATGCAACTGAGTTACAGAGAAAGAGGTAGAGCGTATTTATGCTACTGAGTTACAGAGACAGAGGTAGAGTGTCTTTATGCTACTGACTTACAGAGACAGAGGTAGAGTGTCTTTATGCTACTGATTTACAGAAACAGAGGTAGAGGGTCTTTATGCTACAGAGTTACAGACACAGAGGTAGAGTGTCTTTATGCTACTGACTTACAAAGACAGAGGTAGAGTGTCTTAAAAGCTACTGATTTACAGAGACAGAGGTAGAGTGTCTTTATACTAATGACTTACAGAGACAGAGGTAGAGCGTATTTATGCTAAAGAGTTACAGACACATAGGTAGAACGTTTTCATGCTACTGAGGTAGAGAGACAGAGGTAGAGGGTCTTTATGCTGACTCACAGAGACGGAGTGTCTTAATGCTACTGAGTTACAGAGACAGAGGTAGAGTGTCTTTATGCTACTGACTTACGGAGACAGAGGTAGAGTGTCTTTATGCTACTGAGTTACAGAGACAGAGGTAGAGGGTATTTATGCTACTGAGTTACAGAGACAGAGGTAGAGTGTCTTTATGCTACTGATTTACAGAGACAGAGGTAGAGTGTCTTTATGCTACTGATTTACAGAAACAGAGGTAGAGGGTCTTTATGCTGATTAACAGAGACAGAGTGTCTTTATGCTACTGACTTACAGAGACAGAGGTAGAGTAACTTTATGCTACTGACTTACAGAGACAGATACAGAGGGTATTTATGCTACTGAGTTACAGAGACAGAGGTACAGTGTCTTTATGCTACTGACTTACAGAGACAGAGGGTATTTATGCTACAGAGTTACAGAGACAGAGGTAGAGTGTCTTTATGCTACTGACTTACAGAGACAGAGGTAGAGGGTCTTTATGCTGACTCACAGAGACAGAGTGTCTTTATGCTACTGAGTTACAGTGACAGAGGTAGAGGGTCTTTATGCTACAGAGTTACTGACACAGAGGTAGAGTGTCTTTATGCTACTGAGTTACAGAGACAGAGGTTGAGTGTATTTATGATACTGACTTACAGAAACAGAGGTAGAGGGTATTTATGCTACAGAGTTACAGAGGCAGAGGTAGAGTGTATTTATGCTACTGACTTACAGAGACAGAGGTAGAGGGTATTTATGCTACTGAGTTACAGAGACAGGGGTAGAGTGTCTTTATGCTACTGAGTTACAGAGACAGTGTGTCTTTATGCTACTGAGTTACAGAGACAGAGGTAGAGTGTATTTATACTAATGACTTAAAGAGACAGAGGTAGAGCGTATTTATGCTACAGAGTTACATAGACAGAGGTAGAGGGTGTTTATGCTGATTCACAGAGACAGAGGTAGAGGGTATTTATGCTACAGAGTTACAGAGGCAGAGACAGATGGTCTTTATGCTGACTCACAGAGGCAGAGTGTATTTATGCTACTGACTTACAGAGACAGAGGTAGAGGGTATTTATGCTACATAGTTACAGAGACAGAGGTAGAGTGTCTTTATGCTACTGACTTACAGAGACAGAGGTAGAGGGTATTTATGCTACTGATTTACAGAGACAGAGAAAGATGGTCTTTATGCTGACTCACAGAGGCAGAGTGTATTTATGCTACTGACTTACAGAGACAGAGGTAGAGGGTATTTATGCTACATAGTTACAGAGACAGAGGTAGAGTGTCTTTATGCTACTGACTTACAAAGACAGAGGTAGAGTGTCTTAAAAGCTACTGATTTACAGAGACAGAGGTAGAGTGTCTTTATACTAATGACTTACAGAGACAGAGGTAGAGCGTATTTATGCTACAGAGTTACAGAGGCAGAGGTAGAGTGTCTTTATGCTACTCACTTACAGAGACAGAGGGTCTTTATGCTGACACACAGAGACAGAGTGTCTTTATGCTACAGAGGCAGAGGTAGAGTGTATTTATGCTACTGACTTTCAGAGACAGAGGTAGAGGGTCTTTATGCTGACTCACAGAGACAGAGTGTCTTTATGCTACTGAGTTACAGAGACAGAGGTAGAGTGTCTTTATGCTACTGACTTACAGAGACAGAGGTAGAGTGTCTTTATGCTACTGATATACAGAAACAGAGGTAGAGGGTCTGTATGCTGACTCACAGAGACAGAGTGTCTTTATGCTACTGAGTTACAGAGACAGATGTAGAGCGTCTTTATGCTACAGAGTTACAGACACATAGGTAGAACGTTTTCATGCTACTGAGGTAGAGAGACAGAGGTAGAGGGTCTTTATGCTGACTCACAGAGACAGAGTGTCTTTATGCTACTGAGTTACAGAGACAGAGGTAGAGTGTCTTTATGCTACTGACTTACGGAGACAGAGGTAGAGGGTCTTTATGCTACAGAGGTAGAAGGTCTTTATGCTGACTCACAGAGACAGAGTGTCTTTATGCTACTGAGTTACAGAGACAGAGGTAGAGGGTCTTTATGCTACAGAGTTACAGACACAGAGGTAGAGTGTCTTTATGCTACTGAGTTACAGAGACAGAGGTAGAGTGTATTTATGATACTGACTTACAGAGACAGAGGTAGAGTGTCTTTATGGTACTGATTTAGAGAGACAGAGGGTCTTTATGCTGACTCACAGAGACAGTGTGTCTTTATGCTACAGAGTTACAGACACAGAGGTATAGTGTCTTTATGCTACTGAATTACAGAGACAGAGGTAGAGTGTATTTATGCAACTGACTTACAGAGACAGAGGTAGAGGGTATTTATGCTACTGAGTTACAGAGACAGGCGTAGAGTGTCTTTATGCTACTGAGTTACAGAGACAGAGTGTCTTTATGCAACTGAGTTACAGAGACAGAGGTAGAGTGTCTTTATACTAATGACTTAGAGACAGACGTAGAGCGTATTTATGCTACAGAGTTACAGAGACAGAGGTCAAGTGTCTTTATGCTACTGACTTACAGAGACAGAGGTAGAGGGTCTTTATGCTAAAGAGTTACAGACACATAGGTAGAACGTTTTCATGCTACTGAGGTAGAGAGACAGAGGTAGAGGGTCTTTATGCTGACTCACAGAGACGGAGTGTCTTAATGCTACTGAGTTACAGAGACAGAGGTAGAGTGTCTTTATGCTACTGACTTACGGAGACAGAGGTAGAGGGTATTTATGCTACTGAGTTACAGAGACAGAGGTAGAGTGTCTTTATGCTACTGATTTACAGAGACAGAGGTAGAGTGTCTTTATGCTACTGATTTACAGAAACAGAGGTAGAGGGTCTTTATGCTGATTAACAGAGACAGAGTGTCTTTATGCTACTGACTTACAGAGACAGAGGTAGAGGGTATTTATGCTACTGAGTTACAGAGACAGAGGTAGAGTGTCTTTATGCTACTGATTTACAGAGACAGAGGTAGAGTGTCTTTATGCTACTGATTTACAGAAACAGAGGTAGAGGGTCTTTATGCTGATTAACAGAGACAGAGTGTCTTTATGCTACTGACTTACAGAGACAGAGGTAGAGTGTCTTTATGCTACTGACTTACAGAGACAGAGGTAGAGTGTCTTTATGCTACTGATTTACAGAAACAGAGGTAGATGGTCTTTATGCTGACTCACAGAGACAGAGTGTCTTTATGCTACTGAGTTACAGAAACAGAGGTAGATGGTCTTTATGCTGACTCACAGAGACAGAGTGTCTTTATGCTACTGAGTTACAGAGACAGAGGTAGAGTGTCTTTATGCTACTGATTTACAGAAACAGAGGTAGAGGGTCTTTATGCTGACTCACAGAGACAGAGTGTCTTTATGCTACTGAGTTACAGAGACAGAGGTAGAGTGTCTTTATACTAATGACTTACAGAGACAGAGGTAGAGCGTCTTCATGCTACAGAGTTACAGAGGTAGAGGTAGAGTGTATTTATGCTACTGACTTACAGAGACAGAGGGTCTTTATGCTGACTCACAGAGACAGAGTGTCTTTATGCAACTGAGTTACAGAGAAAGAGGTAGAGCGTATTTATGCTACTGAGTTACAGAGACAGAGGTAGAGTGTCTTTATGCTACTGACTTACAGAGACAGAGGTAGAGGGACTTTATGCTGACTCACAGAGACAGAGTGTCTTTATGCTACTGAGTTACAGAGACAGGGGTAGAGTGTCTTTATGCTATTGACTTACTTACAGAGACAGAGGTAGAGGGTCTTTATGCTACAGAGTTACAGACACAGAGGTAGAGTGTCTTTATGCTACTGAGTTACAGAGACAGAGATAGAGTGTATTTATGATACTGACTTACAGAGACAGAGGTAGAGGGTATTTATGCTACAGAGTTACAGAGGCAGAGGTAGAGTGTATTTATGCTACTGACTTTCAGAGACAGAGGTAGAGGGTCTTTATGCTGACTCACAGAGACAGAGTGTCTTTATGCTACTGACAGAGGTAGAGTGTCTTTATGCTACTGACTTACAGAGACAGAGGTAGAGTGTCTTTATGCTACTGATTTACAGAAACAGAGGTAGAGGGTCTTTATGCTGACTCACAGAGACAGAGTGTCTTTATGCTACTGAGTTACAGAGACAGAGGTAGAGTGTCTTTATGCTACTGACTTAGAGACAGAGGTAGAGTGTCTTTATGCTACTGATATACAGAAACAGAGGTAGAGGGTATTTATGCTGACTCACAGAGACAGAGTGTCTTTATGCTACTGAGTTACAGAGACAGAGGTAGAGTGTCTTTATATTAATGACTTACAGAGACAGAGGTAGAGCGTCTTTATGCTACAGAGTTACAGAGGTAGAGGTAGAGTGTATTTATGCTACTGACTTACAGAGACAGAGGTAGAGTGTCTTTATGCTACTGATATACAGAAACAGAGGTAGAGGGTCTTTATGCTGACTCACAGAGACAGAGTGTCTTTATGCTACTGAGTTACAGAGACAGAGGTAGAGTGTCTTTATACTAATGACTTACAGAGACAGAGGTAGAGCGTCTTTATGCTACAGAGTTACAGAGGTAGAGGTAGAGTGTATTTATGCTACTGACTTACAGAGACAGAGGGTCTTTATGCTGACTCACAGAGACAGAGTGTCTTTATGCAACTGAGTTACAGAGACAGAGACAGAGTGTCGTTATGCTACTGAGTTACAGAGACAGAGGTAGAGTGTCTTTATGCTACTGACTTACGGAGACAGAGGTAGAGGGTCTTTATGCTACAGAGGTAGAGTGTCTTTATGCTACTGAGTTACAGAGGTAGAGTGTATTTATGATACTGACTTACAGAGACAGAGGTAGAGTGTCTTTATGCTACTGATTTAGAGAGACAGAGGGTCTTTATGCTGACTCACAGAGACAGTGTGTCTTTATGCTACTGAGTTACAGAGACAGAGTGTCTTTATGCTACTGAGTTACAGAGACAGAGTGTCTTTATGCTACTGAGTTACAGAGACAGAGGTAGAGTGTCTTTATGCTACTGACTTACGGAGACAGAGGTAGAGGGTCTTTATGCTACAGAGGTAGAGTGTCTTTATGCTACTGAGTTACAGAGACAGAGGTAGAGGGTATTTATGCTACTGAGTTACAGAGACAGAGGTAGAGTAACTTTATGCTACTGACTTACAGAGACAGATACAGAGGGTATTTATGCTACTGAGTTACAGAGACAGAGGTACAGTGTCTTTATGCTACTGACTTACAGAGACAGAGGGTATTTATGCTACAGAGTTACAGAGACAGAGGTAGAGTGTCTTTATGCTACTGACTTACAGAGACAGAGGTAGAGGGTCTTTATGCTGACTCACAGAGACAGAGTGTCTTTATGCTACTGAGTTACAGAGACAGAGGTAGAGGGTCTTTATGCTACAGAGTTACTGACACAGAGGTAGAGTGTCTTTATGCTACTGAGTTACAGAGACAGAGGTTGAGTGTATTTATGATACTGACTTACAGAAACAGAGGTAGAGGGTATTTATGCTACAGAGTTACAGAGGTAGAGTGTATTTATGCTACTGACTTACAGAGACAGAGGTAGAGGGTATTTATGCTACTGAGTTACAGAGACAGGGGTAGAGTGTCTTTATGCTACTGAGTTACAGAGACAGTGTGTCTTTATGCTACTGAGTTACAGAGACAGAGGTAGAGTGTATTTATACTAATGACTTAAAGAGACAGAGGTAGAACGTATTTATGCTACAGAGTTACATAGACAGAGGTAGAGGGTGTTTATGCTGATTCACAGAGACAGAGGTAGAGGGTATTTATGCTACAGAGTTACAGAGGCAGAGACAGATGGTCTTTATGCTGACTCACAGAGGCAGAGTGTATTTATGCTACTGACTTACAGAGACAGAGATAGAGTGTCTTTATGCTACTGATTTACAGAGACAGAGACAGATGGTCTTTATGCTGACTCACAGAGGCAGAGTGTATTTATGCTACTGACTTACAGAGACAGAGGTAGAGGGTATTTATGCTACATAGTTACAGAGACAGAGGTAGAGTGTCTTTATGCTATTGACTTACAGAGACAGAGGTAGAGGGTATTTATGCTACTGATTTACAGAGACAGAGACAGATGGTCTTTATGCTGACTCACAGAGGCAGAGTGTATTTATGCTACTGACTTACAGAGACAGAGGTAGAGGGTATTTATGCTACATAGTTACAGAGACAGAGGTAGAGTGTCTTTATGCTACTGACTTACAAAGACAGAGGTAGAGTGTCTTAAAAGCTACTGATTTACAGAGACAGAGGTAGAGTGTCTTTATACTAATGACTTACAGAGACAGAGGTAGAGCGTATTTATGCTACAGAGTTACAGAGGCAGAGGTAGAGTGTCTTTATGCTACTCACTTACAGAGACAGAGGGTCTTTATGCTGACACACAGAGACAGAGTGTCTTTATGCTACAGAGGCAGAGGTAGAGTGTATTTATGCTACTGACTTTCAGAGACAGAGGTAGAGGGTCTTTATGCTGACTCACAGAGACAGAGTGTCTTTATGCTACTGAGTTACAGAGACAGAGGTAGAGTGTCTTTATGCTACTGACTTACAGAGACAGAGGTAGAGTGTCTTTATGCTACTGATATACAGAAACAGAGGTAGAGGGTCTGTATGCTGACTCACAGAGACAGAGTGTCTTTATGCTACTGAGTTACAGACACATAGGTAGAACGTTTTCATGCTACTGAGGTAGAGAGACAGAGGTAGAGGGTCTTTATGCTGACTCACAGAGACAGAGTGTCTTTATGCTACTGAGTTACAGAGACAGAGGTAGAGTGTCTTTATGCTACTGACTTACGGAGACAGAGGTAGAGGGTCTTTATGCTACAGAGGTAGAAGGTCTTTATGCTACTGAGTTACAGAGACAGAGGTAGAGGGTATTTATGCTACTGAGTTACAGAGACAGAGGTAGAGTGTCTTTATGCTACTGATTTACAGAGACAGAGGTAGAGTGTCTTTATGCTACTGATTTACAGAAACAGAGGTAGAGGGTCTTTATGCTACAGAGTTACAGACACAGAGGTAGAGTGTCTTTATGCTACTGAGTTACAGAGACAGAGGTAGAGTGTATTTATGATACTGACTTACAGAGACAGAGGTAGAGTGTCTTTATGGTACTGATTTAGAGAGACAGAGGGTCTTTATGCTGACTCACAGAGACAGTGTGTCTTTATGCTACAGAGTTACAGACACAGAGGTATAGTGTCTTTATGCTACTGAATTACAGAGACAGAGGTAGAGTGTATTTATGCAACTGACTTACAGAGACAGAGGTAGAGGGTATTTATGCTACTGAGTTACAGAGACAGGCGTAGAGTGTCTTTATGCTACTGAGTTACAGAGACAGAGTGTCTTTATGCAACTGAGTTACAGAGCCACAGGTAGAGTGTCTTTATACTAATGACTTAGAGACAGACGTAGAGCGTATTTATGCTACAGAGTTACAGAGACAGAGGTCAAGTGTCTTTATGCTACTGACTTACAGAGACAGAGGTAGAGGGTCTTTATGCTAAAGAGTTACAGACACATAGGTAGAACGTTTTCATGCTACTGAGGTAGAGAGACAGAGGTAGAGGGTCTTTATGCTGACTCACAGAGACGGAGTGTCTTAATGCTACTGAGTTACAGAGACAGAGGTAGAGTGTCTTTATGCTACTGACTTACGGAGACAGAGGTAGAGTGTCTTTATGCTACTGAGTTACAGAGACAGAGGTAGAGGGTATTTATGCTACTGAGTTACAGAGACAGAGGTAGAGTGTCTTTATGCTACTGATTTACAGAGACAGAGGTAGAGTGTCTTTATGCTACTGATTTACAGAAACAGAGGTAGAGGGTCTTTATGCTGATTAACAGAGACAGAGTGTCTTTATGCTACTGACTTACAGAGACAGAGGTAGAGTGTCTTTATGCTACTGACTTACAGAGACAGAGGTAGAGTGTCTTTATGCTACTGATTTACAGAAACAGAGGTAGATGGTCTTTATGCTGACTCACAGAGACAGAGTGTCTTTATGCTACTGAGTTACAGAAACAGAGGTAGATGGTCTTTATGCTGACTCACAGAGACAGAGTGTCTTTATGCTACTGAGTTACAGAGACAGAGGTAGAGTGTCTTTATGCTACTGATTTACAGAGACAGAGGGTCTTTATGCTGACTCACAGAGACAGAGTGTCTTTATGCTACTGAGTTACAGAAACAGAGGTAGATGGTCTTTATGCTGACTCACAGAGACAGAGTGTCTTTATGCTACTGAGTTACAGAGACAGAGGTAGAGTGTCTTTATACTAATGACTTACAGAGACAGAGGTAGAGCGTCTTTATGCTACAGAGTTACAGAGGTAGAGGTAGAGTGTATTTATGCTACTGACTTACAGAGACAGAGGGTCTTTATGCTGACTCACAGAGACAGAGTGTCTTTATGCAACTGAGTTACAGAGAAAGAGGTAGAGCGTATTTATGCTACTGAGTTACGGAGACAGAGGTAGAGTGTCTTTATGCTACTGACTTACAGAGACAGAGGTAGAGTGTCTTTATGCTACTGATTTACAGAAACAGAGGTAGAGGGTCTTTATGCTACAGAGTTACAGACACAGAGGTAGAGTGTCTTTATGCTACTGAGTTACAGAGACAGAGGTAGAGTGTATTTATGATACTGACTTACAGAGACAGAGGTAGAGTGTCTTTATGCTACTGACTTACAAAGACAGAGGTAGAGTGTCTTAAAAGCTACTGATTTACAGAGACAGAGGTAGAGTGTCTTTATACTAATGACTTACAGAGACAGAGGTAGAGCGTATTTATGCTAAAGAGTTACAGACACATAGGTAGAACGTTTTCATGCTACTGAGGTAGAGAGACAGAGGTAGAGGGTCTTTATGCTGACTCACAGAGACGGAGTGTCTTAATGCTACTGAGTTACAGAGACAGAGGTAGAGTGTCTTTATGCTACTGACTTACGGAGACAGAGGTAGAGTGTCTTTATGCTACTGAGTTACAGAGACAGAGGTAGAGGGTATTTATGCTACTGAGTTACAGAGACAGAGGTAGAGTGTCTTTATGCTACTGATTTACAGAGACAGAGGTAGAGTGTCTTTATGCTACTGATTTACAGAAACAGAGGTAGAGGGTCTTTATGCTGATTAACAGAGACAGAGTGTCTTTATGCTACTGACTTACAGAGACAGAGGTAGAGTGTCTTTATGCTACTGACTTACAGAAACAGAGGTAGATGGTCTTTATGCTGACTCACAGAGACAGAGTGTCTTTATGCTACTGAGTTACAGAAACAGAGGTAGATGGTCTTTATGCTGACTCACAGAGACAGAGTGTCTTTATGCTACTGAGTTACAGAGACAGAGGTAGAGTGTCTTTATGCTACTGATTTACAGAAACAGAGGTAGAGGGTCTTTATGCTGACTCACAGAGACAGAGTGTCTTTATGCTACTGAGTTACAGAGATAGAGGTAGAGTGTCTTTATACTAATGACTTACAGAGACAGAGGTAGAGCGTCTTTATGCTACAGAGTTACAGAGGTAGAGGTAGAGTGTCTTTATGCTACTGACTTACAGAGACAGAGGGTCTTTATGCTGACTCACAGAGACAGAGTGTCTTTATGCAACTGAGTTACAGAGAAAGAGGTAGAGCGTATTTATGCTACTGAGTTACAGAGACAGAGGTAGAGTGTCTTTATGCTACTGACTTACAGAGACAGAGGTAGAGGGACTTTATGCTGACTCACAGAGACAGAGTGTCTTTATGCTACTGAGTTACAGAGACAGGGGTAGAGTGTCTTTATGCTATTGACTTACTTACAGAGACAGAGGTAGAGGGTCTTTATGCTACAGAGTTACAGACACAGAGGTAGAGTGTCTTTATGCTACTGAGTTACAGAGACAGAGATAGAGTGTATTTATGATACTGACTTACAGAGACAGAGGTAGAGGGTATTTATGCTACAGAGTTACAGAGGCAGAGGTAGAGTGTATTTATGCTACTGACTTTCAGAGACAGAGGTAGAGGGTCTTTATGCTGACTCACAGAGACAGAGTGTCTTTATGCTACTGAGTTACAGAGACAGAGGTAGAGTGTCTTTATGCTACTGACTTACAGAGACAGAGGTAGAGTGTCTTTATGTTACTGATTTACAGAAACAGAGGTAGAGGGTCTTTATGCTGACTCACAGAGACAGAGTGTCTTTATGCTACTGAGTTACAGAGACAGAGGTAGAGTGTCTTTATGCTACTGACTTACAGAGACAGAGGTAGAGTGTCTTTATGCTACTGATATACAGAAACAGAGGTAGAGGGTATTTATGCTGACTCACAGAGACAGTGTGTCTTTATGCTACTGAGTTACAGAGACAGAGGTAGAGTGTCTTTATACTAATGACTTACAGAGACAGAGGTAGAGCGTCTTTATGCTACAGAGTTACAGAGGTAGAGGTAGAGTGTATTTATGCTACTGACTTACAGAGACAGAGGTAGAGTGTCTTTATGCTACTGATATACAGAAACAGAGGTAGAGGGTCTTTATGCTGACTCACAGAGACAGAGTGTCTTTATGCTACTGAGTTACAGAGACAGAGGTAGAGTGTCTTTATACTAATGACTTACAGAGACAGAGGTAGAGCGTCTTTATGCTACAGAGTTACAGAGGTAGAGGTAGAGTGTATTTATGCTACTGACTTACAGAGACAGAGGGTCTTTATGCTGACTCACAGAGACAGAGTGTCTTTATGCAACTGAGTTACAGAGACAGAGGTAGAGCGTATTTATGCTACTGAGTTACAGAGACAGAGGTAGAGTGTCTTTATGCTACTGACTTACAGAGACAGAGGTAGAGGGACTTTATGCTGACTCACAGAGACAGAGGTAGAGAGTCTTTATGCTACTGACTTAAAGAGACAGAGGTAGAGTGTCTTTATACTAATGACTTAGAGACAGACGTAGAGCGTATTTATGCTACAGAGTTACAGAGACAGAGGTCAAGTGTCTTTATGCTACTGACTTACAGAGACAGAGGTAGAGGGTCTTTATGCTAAAGAGTTACAGACACATAGGTAGAACGTTTTCATGCTACTGAGGTAGAGAGACAGAGGTAGAGGGTCTTTATGCTGACTCACAGAGACGGAGTGTCTTTATGCTACTGACTTACAGAGACAGAGGTAGAGTGTCTTTATGCTACTGACTTACAGAGACAGAGGTAGAGTGTCTTTATGCTGATTAACAGAGACAGAGTGTCTTTATGCTACTGACTTACAGAGACAGAGGTAGAGTGTCTTTATGCTACTGATTTACAGAAACAGAGGTAGAGGGTCTTTATGCTGATTAACAGAGACAGAGTGTCTTTATGCTACTGACTTACAGAGACAGAGGTAGAGTGTCTTTATGCTACTGACTTACAGAGACAGAGGTAGAGTGTCTTTATGCTACTGATTTACAGAAACAGAGGTAGATGGTCTTTATGCTGACTCACAGAGACAGAGTGTCTTTATGCTACTGAGTTACAGAAACAGAGGTAGATGGTCTTTATGCTGACTCACAGAGACAGAGTGTCTTTATGCTACTGAGTTACAGAGACAGAGGTAGAGTGTCTTTATGCTACTGATTTACAGAGACAGAGGTAGAGCGTCTTTATGCTACAGAGTTACAGAGGTAGAGGTAGAGTGTATTTATGCTACTGACTTACAGAGACAGAGGGTCTTTATGCTGACTCACAGAGACAGAGTGTCTTTATGCAACTGAGTTACAGAGAAAGAGGTAGAGCGTATTTATGCTACTGAGTTACGGAGACAGAGGTAGAGTGTCTTTATGCTACTGACTTACAGAGACAGAGGTAGAGTGTCTTTATGCTACTGATTTACAGAAACAGAGGTAGAGGGTCTTTATGCTACAGAGTTACAGACACAGAGGTAGAGTGTCTTTATGCTACTGAGTTACAGAGACAGAGGTAGAGTGTATTTATGATACTGACTTACAGAGACAGAGGTAGAGTGTCTTTATGCTACTGACTTACAAAGACAGAGGTAGAGTGTCTTAAAAGCTACTGATTTACAGAGACAGAGGTAGAGTGTCTTTATACTAATGACTTACAGAGACAGAGGTAGAGCGTATTTATGCTAAAGAGTTACAGACACATAGGTAGAACGTTTTCATGCTACTGAGGTAGAGAGACAGAGGTAGAGGGTCTTTATGCTGACTCACAGAGGTAGAGTGTCTTTATGCTACTGAGTTACAGAGACAGAGGTAGAGTGTCTTTATGCTACTGACTTACGGAGACAGAGGTAGAGTGTCTTTATGCTACTGAGTTACAGAGACAGAGGTAGAGGGTATTTATGCTACTGAGTTACAGAGACAGAGGTAGAGTGTCTTTATGCTACTGATTTACAGAGACAGAGGTAGAGTGTCTTTATGCTACTGATTTACAGAAACAGAGGTAGAGGGTCTTTATGCTGATTAACAGAGACAGAGTGTCTTTATGCTACTGACTTACAGAGACAGAGGTAGAGTGTCTTTATGCTACTGACTTACAGAGACAGAGGTAGAGTGTCTTTATGCTACTGATTTACAGAAACAGAGGTAGATGGTCTTTATGCTGACTCACAGAGACAGAGTGTCTTTATGCTACTGAGTTACAGAAACAGAGGTAGATGGTCTTTATGCTGACTCACAGAGACAGAGTGTCTTTATGCTACTGAGTTACAGAGACAGAGGTAGAGTGTCTTTATGCTACTGATTTACAGAAACAGAGGTAGAGGGTCTTTATGCTGACTCACAGAGACAGAGTGTCTTTATGCTACTGAGTTACAGAGACAGAGGTAGAGTGTCTTTATACTAATGACTTACAGAGACAGAGGTAGAGCGTCTTTATGCTACAGAGTTACAGAGGTAGAGGTAGAGTGTATTTATGCTACTGACTTACAGAGACAGAGGGTCTTTATGCTGACTCACAGAGACAGAGTGTCTTTATGCAACTGAGTTACAGAGAAAGAGGTAGAGCGTATTTATGCTACTGAGTTACAGAGACAGAGGTAGAGTGTCTTTATGCTACTGACTTACAGAGACAGAGGTAGAGGGACTTTATGCTGACTCACAGAGACAGAGTGTCTTTATGCTACTGAGTTACAGAGACAGGGGTAGAGTGTCTTTATGCTATTGACTTACTTACAGAGACAGAGGTAGAGGGTCTTTATGCTACAGAGTTACAGACACAGAGGTAGAGTGTCTTTATGCTACTGAGTTACAGAGACAGAGATAGAGTGTATTTATGATACTGACTTACAGAGACAGAGGTAGAGGGTATTTATGCTACAGAGTTACAGAGGCAGAGGTAGAGTGTATTTATGCTACTGACTTTCAGAGACAGAGGTAGAGGGTCTTTATGCTGACTCACAGAGACAGAGTGTCTTTATGCTACTGAGTTACAGAGACAGAGGTAGAGTGTCTTTATGCTACTGACTTACAGAGACAGAGGTAGAGTGTCTTTATGTTACTGATTTACAGAAACAGAGGTAGAGGGTCTTTATGCTGACTCACAGAGACAGAGTGTCTTTATGCTACTGAGTTACAGAGACAGAGGTAGAGTGTCTTTATGCTACTGACTTACAGAGACAGAGGTAGAGTGTCTTTATGCTACTGATATACAGAAACAGAGGTAGAGGGTATTTATGCTGACTCACAGAGACAGAGTGTCTTTATGCTACTGAGTTACAGAGACAGAGGTAGAGTGTCTTTATACTAATGACTTACAGAGACAGAGGTAGAGCGTCTTTATGCTACAGAGTTACAGAGGTAGAGGTAGAGTGTATTTATGCTACTGACTTACAGAGACAGAGGTAGAGTGTCTTTATGCTACTGATATACAGAAACAGAGGTAGAGGGTCTTTATGCTGACTCACAGAGACAGAGTGTCTTTATGCTACTGAGTTACAGAGACAGAGGTAGAGTGTCTTTATACTAATGACTTACAGAGACAGAGGTAGAGCGTCTTTATGCTACAGAGTTACAGAGGTAGAGGTAGAGTGTATTTATGCTACTGACTTACAGAGACAGAGGGTCTTTATGCTGACTCACAGAGACAGAGTGTCTTTATGCAACTGAGTTACAGAGACAGAGGTAGAGCGTATTTATGCTACTGAGTTACAGAGACAGAGGTAGAGTGTCTTTATGCTACTGACTTACAGAGACAGAGGTAGAGGGACTTTATGCTGACTCACAGAGACAGAGGTAGAGAGTCTTTATGCTACTGACTTAAAGAGACAGAGGTAGAGGGTATTTATGCTACTGAGTTACAGAGACAGAGGTAGAGTGTCTTTATGCTACTGACTTACAGAGACAGAGGTAGAGGGTATTTATGCTACAGAGTTACATAAACAGAGGTAGAGTGTCTTTATGCTACTGAGTTACAGAGACAGGGGTAGAGTGTCTTTATGATACTGACTTACAGAGACAGAGGTAGAGTGTCTTTATGCTACTGATTTAGAGAGACAGAGGGTCTTTATGCTGACTCACAGAGACAGTGTGTCTTTATGCTACTGAGTTACAGAGACAGAGTGTCGTTATGCTACTGAGTTACAGAGACAGAGGTAGAGTGTCTTTATGCTACTGACTTACGGAGACAGAGGTAGAGGGTCTTTGTGCTACAGAGGTAGAGTGTCTTTATGCTACTGAGTTACAGAGGTAGAGTGTATTTATGATACTGACTTACAGAGACAGAGGTAGAGTGTCTTTATGCTACTGATTTAGAGAGACAGAGGGTCTTTATGCTGACTCACAGAGACAGTGTGTCTTTATGCTACTGAGTTACAGAGACAGAGTGTCTTTATGCTACTGAGTTACAGAGACAGAGTGTCTTTATGCTACTGAGTTACAGAGACAGAGGTAGAGTGTCTTTATGCTACTGACTTACGGAGACAGAGGTAGAGTGTCTTTATGCTACAGAGGTAGAGTGTCTTTATGCTACTGAGTTACAGAGACAGAGGTAGAGGGTATTTATGCTACTGAGTTACAGAGACAGAGGTAGAGTAACTTTATGCTACTGACTTACAGAGACATATACAGAGGGTATTTATGCTACTGAGTTACAGAGACAGAGGTACAGTGTCTTTATGCTACTGACTTACAGAGACAGAGGGTATTTATGCTACAGAGTTACAGAGACAGAGGTAGAGTGTCTTTATGCTACTGACTTACAGAGACAGAGGTAGAGGGTCTTTATGCTGACTCACAGAGACAGAGTGTCTTTATGCTACTGAGTTACAGAGACAGAGGTAGAGGGTCTTTATGCTACAGAGTTACTGACACAGAGGTAGAGTGTCTTTATGCTACTGAGTTACAGAGACAGAGGTTGAGTGTATTTATGATACTGACTTACAGAAACAGAGGTAGAGGGTATTTATGCTACAGAGTTACAGAGGTAGAGTGTATTTATGCTACTGACTTACAGAGACAGAGGTAGAGGGTATTTATGCTACTGAGTTACAGAGACAGGGGTAGAGTGTCTTTATGCTACTGAGTTACAGAGACAGTGTGTCTTTATGCTACTGAGTTACAGAGACAGAGGTAGAACGTATTTATGCTACAGAGTTACATAGACAGAGGTAGAGGGTGTTTATGCTGATTCACAGAGACAGAGGTAGAGGGTATTTATGCTACAGAGTTACAGAGGCAGAGACAGATGGTCTTTATGCTGACTCACAGAGACAGAGTGTCTTTATGCTACTGAGTTACAGAGACAGGGGTAGAGTGTCTTTATGCTATTGACTTACCTACAGAGACAGAGGTAGAGGGTCTTTATGCTACAGAGTTACAGACACAGAGGTAGAGTGTCTTTATGCTACTGAGTTACAGAGACAGAGGTAGAGTGTATTTATGATACTGACTTACAGAGACAGAGGTAGAGTGTCTTTATGCTACTGATTTAGAGAGACAGAGTGTCTTTATGCTACTGATTTAGAGAGACAGAGGGTCTTTATGCTGACTCACAGAGACAGTGTGTCTTTATGCTACAGAGTTACAGACACAGAGGTATAGTGTCTTTATGCTACTGAATTACAGAGACAGAGGTAGAGTGTATTTATGCAACTGACTTACTGAGACAGAGGTAGAGGGTATTTATGCTACTGAGTTACAGAGACAGGGGTAGAGTGTCTTTATGCTACTGAGTTACAGAGACAAAGTGTCTTCATGCTACTGACTTACAGAGACAGAGGTAGAGTGTCTTTATACTAATGACTTACAGAGACAGAGGTAGAGCGTATTTATGCTACAGAGTTACAGAGACAGAGGTAGAGGGTCTTTATGCTGAATAACAGAGACAGAGGTAGAGGGTATTTATGCTACAGAGTTACAGAGACAGAGGTAGAGTGTCTTTACGCTACTGATTTACAGAGACAGAGTGTCTTTATGCTACAGAGTTACAGGGACAGAGGTAGAGTGTCTTTATGCTACTGACTTACAGAGACAGAGGTAGAGGGTATTTATGCTACAGAGTTACAGAGGCAGAGGTAGAGTGTCTTTATGCTACTGACTTACAGAGACAGAGGTAGAGTGTCTTTATGCTACTGATTTACAGAGACAGAGGGTCTTTATGCTGACTCACAGAGGTAGAGTGTCTTTATGCTACTGATTTAGAGAGACAGAGTGTCTTTATGCTACTGATTTAGAGAGACAGAGGGTCTTTATGCTGACTCACAGAGACAGTGTGTCTTTATGCTACAGAGTTACAGACACAGAGGTATAGTGTCTTTATGCTACTGAATTACAGAGACAGAGGTAGAGTGTATTTATGCAACTGACTTACAGAGACAGAGGTAGAGGGTATTTATGCTACTAAGTTACAGAGACAGGGGTAGAGTGTCTTTATGCTACTGAGTTACAGAGACAAAGTGTCTTCATGCTACTGAGTTACAGAGACAGAGGTAGAGTGTCTTTATACTAATGACTTACAGAGACAGAGGTAGAGCGTATTTATGCTACAGAGTTACAGAGACAGAGGTAGTGTGTCTTTATGCTAATGACTTACAGAGACAGAGTGTCTTTATGCTACTGACTTACAGGGACAGAGGTAGAGTGTCTTTATGTTACTGACTTACAGAGACAGAGGTAGAGGGTCTTTATGCTGACTCACAGAGACAGAGTGTCTATGCTACTGAGTTACAGAGACAGATGTACAGTGTCTTTATGCTACTGACTTACAGAGACAGAGGTAGAGGGTCTTTATGCTGATTCACAGAGACAGAGGTAGAGGGTATTTATGCTACAGAGTTACAGAGGCAGAGGTAGAGTGTCTTTATGCTACTGATTTACAGAGACAGAGGGTCTTTATGCTGACTCACAGAGGTAGAGTGTCTTTATGCTACTGACTTACAGAAACAGAGGTAGAGGGTATTTATGCTACAGAGTTACAGAGGCAGAGGTAGAGTGTATTTATGCTACTGACTTACAGAGACAGAGGTAGAGGGTATTTATGCTACAGAGTTACAGAGACAGAGGTAGAGTGTCTTTACGCTACTGATTTACAGAGACAGAGTGTCTTTATGCTACAGAGTTACAGGGACAGAGGTAGAGTGTCTTTATGCTACTGACTTACAGAGACAGAGGTAGAGGGTATTTATGCTACAGAGTTACAGAGGCAGAGGTAGAGTGTCTTTATGCTACTGACTTACAGAGACAGAGATAGAGCGTCTTTATGCTACTGATTTACAGAGACAGAGACAGATGGTCTTTATGCTGACTCACAGAGGCAGAGTGTCTTTATGCTACTGACTTACAGAGACAGAGGTAGAGGGTATTTATGCTACTGAGTTACAGAGACAGAGGTAGAGTGTCTTTATGCTACTGACTTACAAAGACAGAGGTAGAGTGTCTTCATGCTACTGATTTACAGAGACAGAGGTAGAGTGTCTTTATACTAATGACTGACAGAGACAGAGGTAGAGCGTATTTATGCTACAGAGTTACAGAGGTAGAGTGTATTTATGCTACTGATTTACAGAGACAGAGGTAGAGGGTCTTTATGCTGACTCACAGTGACAGAGGTAGAGGGTATTTATGCTACCGAGTTACAGAGGCAGAGGTAGAGTGTCTTTATGCTACTCACTTACAGAGACAGAGGGTCTTTATGCTGACACACAGAGACAGAGTGTCTTTATGCTACTGAGTTACAGAGACAGAGGTAGAGTGTCTTTATGCTACTGACTTACAAAGACAGAGGTAGAGGGTATTTATGCTACAGAGTTACAGAGACAGAGGTAGTGTGTCTTTATGCTAATGACTTACAGAGACAGAGTGTCTTTATGCTACTGAGTTACAGGGACAGAGGTAGAGTGTCTTTATGTTACTGACTTACAGAGACAGAGGTAGAGGGTCTTTATGCTGACTCACAGAGACAGAGTGTCTATGCTACTGAGTTACAGAGACAGATGTACAGTGTCTTTATGCTACTGACTTACAGAGACAGAGGTAGAGGGTCTTTATGCTGATTCACAGAGACAGAGGTAGAGGGTATTTATGCTACAGAGTTACAGAGGCAGAGTTAGATTGTCTTTATGCTACTGACTTACAGAGACAGAGGTAGAGTGTCTTTATGCTACTGATTTACAGAGACAGAGGGTATTTATGCTGACTCACAAAGGTAGAGTGTCTTTATGCTACTGACTTACAGAAACAGAGGTAGAGGGTATTTATGCTACAGAGTTACAGAGGCAGAGGTAGAGTGTATTTATGCTACTGACTTACAGAGACAGAGGTAGAGGGTATTTATGCTACTGAGTTACAGAGACAGGGGTAGAGTGTCTTTATGCTACTGAGTTACAGAGACAGTGTGTCTTTATGCTACTGAGTTACAGAGGTAGAGGGTGTTTATGCTGATTCACAGAGACAGAGGTAGAGTGTCTTTATGCTACTGATTTACAGAGACAGAGGTAGAGTGTCTTTATGCTACCGAGTTACAAAAGGTAGAGTGTCTTTATGATACAGAGTTACAGAGACAGAGGTACAGTGTCTTTATGCTACTGACTTACAGAGACAGAGGTAGAGTTACTTTATGCTACTGAGGTACAGAGACAGAGGTAGAGGGTCTTTATGCTGACTCACAGAGACAGAGTGTCTTTATGCTACTGAGTTACAGAGACAGAGGTACAGTGTCTTTATGCTACTGACTTACAGAGACAGAGGTAGAGGGTATTTATGATACTGAGTTACAGAGACAGGGGTAGAGTGTCTTTATACTAATGACTTACGGAGACAGAGGTAGAGCGTATTTATGCTACAGAGTTACAGAGACAGAAGAAGGGTGTATTTATGCTACTGACTTACAGAGACAGAGGTAGAGGGTCTTTATGCTGATTCACAAAGACAGAGGTAGTGGGTATTTATGCTACATAGTTACAGAGGCAGAGGTAGAGTGTCTTTATGCTACTGACTTATAGAGACAGAGGTAGAGTGATGTTATGCTACTGATTTACATAGACAGAGACAGAGGGTCTTTATGCTGACTCACAGAGACAGAGTGTCTTTATGCTACTGATTTACAGAGACAGTGGTAGAGTGTCTATATGCTACTCATTTACAGGGACAGAGGTAGAGGGTCTTTATGCTGACTCACAGAGACAGAGTGTACTATACTACTGAGTTACTGAGACAGAGGTAGAGTGTCTTTATACTAATGACTTACAGAGTCGGAGGTAGAGTGTATTCATGCTACAGAGTTACAGAGACAGAGGTAGAGTGTCTTTATGCTACTGAGTTACAGAGGTAGAGTGTCTTTATGTTACAGAGACAGAGGTAGAGGGTCTTTATGCTACTGACTTACAGAGACTGAGGTAGAGGGTCTTTATGCTGACTTACAGAGACAGAGTGTCTTTATGCTACTGAGTTACAGAGACAGGGGTAGAGTGTCTTTATGCTATTGACTTACCTACAGAGACAGAGGTAGAGGGTCTTTATGCTACAGAGTTACAGACACAGAGGTAGAGTGTCTTTATGCTACTGAGTTACAGAGACAGAGGTAGAGTGTATTTATGATACTGACTTACAGAGACAGAGGTAGAGTGTCTTTATGCTACTGATTTAGAGAGACAGAGTGTCTTTATGCTACTGATTTAGAGAGACAGAGGGTCTTTATGCTGACTCACAGAGACAGTGTGTCTTTATGCTACAGAGTTACAGACACAGAGGTATAGTGTCTTTATGCTACTGAATTACAGAGACAGAGGTAGAGTGTATTTATGCAACTGACTTACTGAGACAGAGGTAGAGGGTATTTATGCTACTGAGTTACAGAGACAGGGGTAGAGTGTCTTTATGCTACTGAGTTACAGAGACAAAGTGTCTTCATGCTACTGAGTTACAGAGACAGAGGTAGAGTGTCTTTATACTAATGACTTACAGAGACAGAGGTAGAGCGTATTTATGCTACAGAGTTACAGAGACAGAGGTAGAGGGTCTTTATGCTGATTCACAGAGACAGAGGTAGAGGGTATTTATGCTACAGAGTTACAGAGACAGAGGTAGAGTGTCTTTACGCTACTGATTTACAGAGACAGAGTGTCTTTATGCTACAGAGTTACAGGGACAGAGGTAGAGTGTCTTTATGCTACTGACTTACAGAGACAGAGGTAGAGGGTATTTATGCTACAGAGTTACAGAGGCAGAGGTAGAGTGTCTTTATGCTACTGACTTACAGAGACAGAGGTAGAGTGTCTTTATGCTACTGATTTACAGAGACAGAGGGTCTTTATGCTGACTCACAGAGGTAGAGTGTCTTTATGCTACTGATTTAGAGAGACAGAGTGTCTTTATGCTACTGATTTAGAGAGACAGAGGGTCTTTATGCTGACTCACAGAGACAGTGTGTCTTTATGCTACAGAGTTACAGACACAGAGGTATAGTGTCTTTATGCTACTGAATTACAGAGACAGAGGTAGAGTGTATTTATGCAACTGACTTACAGAGACAGAGGTAGAGGGTATTTATTCTACTGAGTTACAGAGACAGGGGTAGAGTGTCTTTATGCTACTGAGTTACAGAGACAAAGTGTCTTCATGCTACTGAGTTACAGAGACAGAGGTAGAGTGTCTTTATACTAATGACTTACAGAGACAGAGGTAGAGCGTATTTATGCTACAGAGTTACAGAGACAGAGGTAGTGTGTCTTTATGCTAATGACTTACAGAGACAGAGTGTCTTTATGCTACTGAGTTACAGGGACAGAGGTAGAGTGTCTTTATGTTACTGACTTACAGAGACAGAGGTAGAGGGTCTTTATGCTGACTCACAGAGACAAAGTGTCTATGCTACTGAGTTAGAGAGACAGATGTACAGTGTCTTTATGCTACTGACTTACAGAGACAGAGGTAGAGGGTCTTTATGCTGATTCACAGAGACAGAGGTAGAGGGTATTTATGCTACAGAGTTACAGAGGCAGAGGTAGAGTGTCTTTATGCTACTGATTTACAGAGACAGAGGGTCTTTATGCTGACTCACAGAGGTAGAGTGTCTTTATGCTACTGACTTACAGAAACAGAGGTAGAGGGTATTTATGCTACAGAGTTACAGAGGCAGAGGTAGAGTGTATTTATGCTACTGACTTACAGAGACAGAGGTAGAGGGTCTTTATGCTACAGAGTTACAGACACAGAGGTAGAGTGTCTTTATGCTACTGAGTTACAGAGACAGAGGTAGAGTGTATTTATGATACTGACTTACAGAGACAGAGGTAGAGTGTCTTTATGCTACTGATTTAGAGAGACAGAGTGTCTTTATGCTACTGATTTAGAGAGACAGAGGGTCTTTATGCTGACTCACAGAGACAGTGTGTCTTTATGCTACAGAGTTACAGACACAGAGGTATAGTGTCTTTATGCTACTGAATTACAGAGACAGAGGTAGAGTGTATTTATGCAACTGACTTACAGAGACAGAGGTAGAGGGTATTTATGCTACTGAGTTACAGAGACAGGGGTAGAGTGTCTTTATGCTATTGACTTACCTACAGAGACAGAGGTAGAGGGTCTTTATGCTACAGAGTTACAGACACAGAGGTAGAGTGTCTTTATGCTACTGAGTTACAGAGACAGAGGTAGAGTGTATTTATGATACTGACTTACAGAGACAGAGGTAGAGTGTCTTTATGCTACTGATTTAGAGAGACAGAGTGTCTTTATGCTACTGATTTAGAGAGACAGAGGGTCTTTATGCTGACTCACAGAGACAGTGTGTCTTTATGCTACAGAGTTACAGACACAGAGGTATAGTGTCTTTATGCTACTGAATTATAGAGACAGAGGTAGAGTGTATTTATGCAACTGACTTACTGAGACAGAGGTAGAGGGTATTTATGCTACTGAGTTACAGAGACAGGGGTAGAGTGTCTTTATGCTACTGAGTTACAGAGACAAAGTGTCTTCATGCTACTGAGTTACAGAGACAGAGGTAGAGTGTCTTTATACTAATGACTTACAGAGACAGAGGTAGAGCGTATTTATGCTACAGAGTTACAGAGACAGAGGTAGAGGGTCTTTATGCTGATTCACAGAGACAGAGGTAGAGGGTATTTATGCTACAGAGTTACAGAGACAGAGGTAGAGTGTCTTTACGCTACTGATTTACAGAGACAGAGTGTCTTTATGCTACAGAGTTACAGGGACAGAGGTAGAGTGTCTTTATGCTACTGACTTACAGAGACAGAGGTAGAGGGTATTTATGCTACAGAGTTACAGAGGCAGAGGTAGAGTGTCTTTATGCTACTGACTTACAGAGACAGAGGTAGAGTGTCTTTATGCTACTGATTTACAGAGACAGAGGGTCTTTATGCTGACTCACAGAGGTAGAGTGTCTTTATGCTACTGACTTACAGAAACAGAGGTAGAGTGTATTTATGCAACTGACTTACAGAGACAGAGGTAGAGGGTATTTATGCTACTGAGTTACAGAGACAGGGGTAGAGTGTCTTTATACTAATGACTTACGGAGACAGAGGTAGAGCGTATTTATGCTACAGAGTTACAGAGACAGAAGTAGGGTGTATTTATGCTACTGACTTACAGAGACAGAGGTAGAGGGTCTTTATGATGATTCACAAAGACAGAGGTAGTGGGTATTTATGCTACAGAGTTACAGAGGCAGAGGTAGAGTGTCTTTATGCTACTGACTTATAGAGACAGATGTAGAGTGACGTTATGCTACTGATTTACATAGACAGAGACAGAGGGTCTTTATGCTGACTCACAGAGACAGAGTGTCTTTATGCTACTGACTTACAGAGACAGTGGTAGAGTGTCTTTATGCTACTCATTTACAGGGACAGAGGTAGAGGGTCTTTATGCTGACTCACAGAGACAGAGTGTACTATACTACTGAGTTACTGAGACAGAGGTAGAGTGTCTTTATACTAATGACTTACAGAGTCGGAGGTAGAGTGTATTCATGCTACAGAGTTACAGAGACAGAGGTAGAGTGTCTTTATGCTACTGAGTTACAGAGGTAGAGTGTCTTTATGCTACAGAGTTACAGATACAGAGGTAGAGGGTCTTTATGCTACTGACTTACAGAGACTGAGGTAGAGGGTCTTTATGCTGATTCACAGAGACAGAGGTAGAGGGTATTTATGCTACAGAGTTACAGAGGCAGAGGTAGAGTGTCTTTATGCTACTGATTTACAGAGACAGAGGGTCTTTATGCTGACTCACAGAGACAGAGTTTCTTTATGCTACTCATTTACAGGGACAGAGGTAGAGGGTCTTTATGCTGACTCACAGAGACAGAGTGTCTTTATGCTACTGATTTACAGAGACAGAGATAGAGTGTCTTTATGCTACTGACTTACAGAGACAGAGGTAGAGGGTATTTATGCTACAGAGTTACAGAGACAGAGGTAGAGTGTCTTTATGCTATTCACTTACAGAGACAGAGGTAGAGGGTATTTATGCTACTGATTTACAGAGACAGAGGGTCTTTATGCTGACTCACAGTGACAGAGTGTCTTCATGCTACTGAGTTACAGAGACAGAGGTAGAGGGTATTTATGCTACAGAGTTACAGAGACAGAGGTAGAGTGTCTTTATGCTACTGACTTACAGAGACAGAGGTAGAGTGTCTTCATGCTGATTCACAGAGACAGAGGTAGAGGGTATTTATGCTACAGAGTTACAGAGGCAGAGGTAGAGTGTCTTTATGCTACTGATTTACAGAGACAGAGGGTCTTTATGCTGACTCACAGAGACAGAGTTTCTTTATGCTACTCATTTACAGGGACAGAGGTAGAGGGTCTTTATGCTGACTCACAGAGACAGAGTGTCTTTATGCTACTGATTTACAGAGACAGAGATAGAGTGTCTTTATGCTACTGACTTACAGAGACAGAGGTAGAGGGTATTTATGCTACAGAGTTACAGAGACAGAGGTAGAGTGTCTTTATGCTATTCACTTACAGAGACAGAGGTAGAGGGTATTTATGCTACTGATTTACAGAGACAGAGGTAGAGAGTCTTTACATTAATGACTTACAGAGACAGAGGTAGAGCGTATTTATGCTACATAGTTACAGAGACAGCGGTAGAGTGTCTTTATGCTACTGAGTTACAGAGGTAGAGTGTCTTTATACTTATGACTGACAGAGACAGAGGTATAGCGTCTTTATGCTACAGAGTTACAGAGACAGAGGTAGAGTGTCTTTATGCTACTGAGTTACAAAAGGTAGACTGTCTTTATGATACAGAGTTACAGAGACAGAGGTACAGTGTCTTTATGCTACTGACTTACAGAGACAGAGGTAGAGGGTATTTATGCTACTGAGTTACAGAGACAGGGGTAGAGTGTCTTTATACTAATGACTTACGGAGACAGAGGTAGAGCGTATTTATGCTACAGAGTTACAGAGACAGAAGTAGGGTGTATTTATGCTACTGACTTACAGAGACAGAGGTAGAGGGTCTTTATGATGATTCACAAAGACAGAGGTAGTGGGTATTTATGCTACAGAGTTACAGAGGCAGAGGTAGAGTGTCTTTATGCTACTGACTTATAGAGACAGAGGTAGAGTGACGTTATGCTACTGATTTACATAGACAGAGACAGAGGGTCTTTATGCTGACTCACAGAGACAGAGTGTCTTTATGCTACTGACTTACAGAGACAGTGGTAGAGTGTCTTTATGCTACTCATTTACAGGGACAGAGGTAGAGGGTCTTTATGCTGACTCACAGAGACAGAGTGTACTATACTACTGAGTTACTGAGACAGAGGTAGAGTGTCTTTATACTAATGACTTACAGAGTCGGAGGTAGAGTGTATTCATGCTATAGAGTTACAGAGACAGAGGTAGAGTGTCTTTATGCTACTGAGTTACAGAGGTAGAGTGTCTTTATGCTACAGAGTTACAGAGACAGAGGTAGAGGGTCTTTATGCTACTGACTTACAGAGACTGAGGTAGAGGGTCTTTATGCTGATTCACAGAGACAGAGGTAGAGGGTATTTATGCTACAGAGTTACAGAGGCAGAGGTAGAGTGTCTTTATGCTACTGATTTACAGAGACAGAGGGTCTTTATGCTGACTCACAGAGACAGAGTTTCTTTATGCTACTCATTTACAGGGACAGAGGTAGAGGGTCTTTATGCTGACTCACAGAGACAGAGTGTCTTTATGCTACTGATTTACAGAGACAGAGATAGAGTGTCTTTATGCTACTGACTTACAGAGACAGAGGTAGAGGGTATTTATGCTACAGAGTTACAGAGACAGAGGTAGAGTGTCTTTATGCTATTCACTTACAGAGACAGAGGTAGAGGGTATTTATGCTACTGATTTACAGAGACAGAGGGTCTTTATGCTGACTCACAGTGACAGAGTGTCTTCATGCTACTGAGTTACAGAGACAGAGGTAGAGGGTATTTATGCTACAGAGTTACAGAGACAGAGGTAGAGTGTCTTTATGCTACTGACTTACAGAGACAGAGGTAGAGTGTCTTCATGCTGATTCACAGAGACAGAGGTAGAGGGTATTTATGCTACAGAGTTACAGAGGCAGAGGTAGAGTGTCTTTATGCTACTGATTTACAGAGACAGAGGGTCTTTATGCTGACTCACAGAGACAGAGTTTCTTTATGCTACTCATTTACAGGGACAGAGGTAGAGGGTCTTTATGCTGACTCACAGAGACAGAGTGTCTTTATGCTACTGATTTACAGAGACAGAGATAGAGTGTCTTTATGCTACTGACTTACAGAGACAGAGGTAGAGGGTATTTATGCTACAGAGTTACAGAGACAGAGGTAGAGTGTCTTTATGCTATTCACTTACAGAGACAGAGGTAGAGGGTATTTATGCTACTGATTTACAGAGACAGAGGGTCTTTATGCTGACTCACAGTGACAGAGTGTCTTCATGCTACTGAGTTACAGAGACAGAGGTAGAGGGTATTTATGCTACAGAGTTACAGAGACAGAGGTAGAGTGTCTTTATGCTACTGACTTACAGAGACAGAGGTAGAGTGTCTTCATGCTACTGATTTACAGAGACAGAGGTAGAGAGTCTTTACATTAATGACTTACAGAGACAGAGGTAGAGCGTATTTATGCTACATAGTTACAGAGACAGCGGTAGAGTGTCTTTATGCTACTGAGTTACAGAGGTAGAGTGTCTTTATACTTATGACTGACAGAGACAGAGGTATAGCGTCTTTATGCTACAGAGTTACAGAGACAGAGGTACAGTGTCTTTATGCTACTGACTTACAGAGACAGAGGTAGAGGGTATTTATGCTACAGAGTTACAGAGGCAGAGGTAGAGTATCTTTATACTACTGAGTTACAGAGACAGGGGTAGAATGTCTTTATGCTACTGAGTTACAGAGACATAGGTATAGTGTCTTTATGCTATTGAGTTATAGACAGAAAAGGAAGAAACAAAAGAAGGAGGACAGAGGTAGAAGGGTCAATCTCACCATAAGTAGGATTAAAATGTACAGTATAAACATGAGATGAGTCAGATTGATTTAGTAGTAAATTAATCCATCACTTCCAATGCGTTGCTTTTGTGAGCATCAAAGACGCGTCCCAAAGCATAGCTCAACTATACAGACAGCTTGCATTTCAGCAGGAGAGAGCGTCTGTATTAAGACTTACTCTCCCACCATGGCCCTTCACCAAACCCTATTCCGACACTGATCCCAGACCAGTGCTTACTGCTTAAAGAAGATTGAAATCAGTGGGGAAACAGATGGATCAACACCCACCTCTGATCTATGTTCAGCTGAGGCTCCAATACCTCACATTTCCCAACGAGATTACATTAATGTACAGTGAAATAACCAGAATTGTCTGTTAAAAACCTTGAATAAATTATAAAATGTAATCCTGCCTGAGCTCTTCACATAACGCGGGATTAGAGTATAAAATATCCTTGAGTTGTCATACCTTGCAATTGTTGAAGCCCTCTCCAAACAGTATGCTCTCAGCTATTAGAGTAGAGTCTGGCACCACCATGGAGACAGGTCTGAACATGGACTTGAGGTTGTCTGGAAGTTCCGTACGACCAGCGTAACCTAGGAAAACAACGCAAATGGAGAGAAGAAATATTGAATTATAAACACTGAAAGCATTTATTTTCATGACCAAATAAACATACCAAAACATCCTCTGAAAATATCCCAAACTACTTCCTCAACATAACTTGCATGAATCGCAGTGTATGCACATTTGCATTGACCTACCGGGATTCATGGTGATAAAGATGCCACACGATGGGACCAGATTTATGTGCTGTCCGTCAAAATGGAACTTGGATTGTCCCGCTGAGAGGGCGGACAGGATGGACAGGATTTGCTGGGCTACCACCGACAGCACCTCAATGTTTATTCGGTTGAACTCATCGAAGCACCCCCATGCGCCAGTCTGTCCATTACATTACATTACATGTCATTTAGCTGACGCTTTTATCCAAAGCGACTTACAATACGTGCATTAAACCATGAGTCCAAACTCAGAACAACAAGAATCAAGCAAGTACAATTTCTTCAATAACATTAAACTACAGAGTACTATCCGTAAGTACCATTTAAGTGCTACTAAAGTGCTAAACTACAAAGTGCTATCGGTAAGGGACATTTAAGTGCTACTAGAGTGCTACTACGGCTTTACCTTCCCTATTCAAGGTATAGTCAAAAAATATGTGTTTTTAGTTTGCAACGGAAGATGTAGAGACTTTCTGCTGTCCTGATGTCAATGGGCTCGTTCCACCAATGAGGAGCCAGCACAGCAAACAGTCGTGACTTTGTTGAGTGTTTAGCTCGAAGTGAAGGAGCTACAAGCCGATTGGCAGAAGCCAAGCCAAGTGAACGAGCTGGGGTGTACGGTTTGACCATGTCCTGGATACATCCAGGACATGGTCAAACCGTGTCCTGGATGTATCGGCTGATCTGTTCGCAGCACGGTACGCAAGTACCAATGTTTTGAAGCGGATGCGGGCGGCCACCGGTAACCAGTGAAGGTCGCGAAGGAGCGGAGTAGTGTGGGTAAATTTCAGGAGGTTGAAGACCAGTCGAGCAGCTGCATTCTGGATGAGCTGTAGAGGTCGAATGGCATTAGCAGGTAGACCTGCCAGGAGGGAGTTGCAATAGTCTTTTCCCTGAATGTTATGGTGTCCCGCGCCAGTCCAACAGGTGGCGGTAAAGCGCCTCTAAAAATGGTTTGCCAACCGCCAATAAACACCGAGGCTTCTGCCTCGTAGAAGCCGCAGACAAAGATAGAAGAAGAAGTCGGTTAATACCTGCAGCGTGTTTGTTGTTTTCTGACACCAAAGTTAATAAAGACGATGTATAAACAGCGACAGTGACCAAAGAAGAAGAAGAAGAGGAGCGTCTGCTACACGTTAAATATGAAGTTAGTGTTTCTATGGCGACAGTAAAGAATAAAGATATTACTGTAATTAAGCTAGCACAAACAATCCAGTGTGCAGATGTTGCTTGTTGCTAGCTCGGTTAACGTTACATCAATAATAACCCACCGAGTTAAACTAGATGACGTCATTTAGCTCAGGGAACATCACACCTGACACTGATTGAGCCTGAGCTCACGTAAGCTTAGCTTCATACACAAGTGTGCTTACTTTGTAGCTGCTGCACGAACCTAGCATGCTTTTTCACACACGCACGCACAGTGCGTGTGTGAAAAAGAAGCAGCACGTCTCTGTTCTCAGTCCGTTGTTTGTATTCATCCTAGGCTCAACATCGAGGGTCTGTTGGTGCATTTCCCATACGACTACATCTACCCGGAGCAGTACTCCTACATGCTCGAGCTGAAGAGGACTCTGGATGCCAAGGTGGGTCGGGTTCGTATAAATTCTGTGGCATTAGAGAGCGTTTTGTAGCCTGATCCCCGCCTCCACTACCCTATGTTCTTGTGTCCTTGCGCCCAAAAGTGCTCCCGTAGCTGTGTCTACGAGGGATGTGTGTGAATGTAAGTTAGTCCTGATGTGCAGGTGGAACCTCCCATCAGTGGATGAATGATGTCATGTAGTGACAGGTCCATTTACCATTAAAAAAAAACATTACAGATGTAAAGATGCAACATGCACATTAATGCAGCAGTGATATTAATCCAGAAAACATCACAGTAAAACACTGACAGGGAACATTTTACTGCACAATGTGTAGTTGTACTTCTCATATGAAGTACATTTAGCATTACATTAAGGTTCTGAATGCAGGACTTTCACTTTTAGTGGGTTTTTTTTCTCACAATGTGGTATTAGTACTTTTACTTAAGTAAAGGTTCTGAACAGTTCCTCCACCTCTGCTGTGTCACAACACCGGGGTACTTAGAGAGCGGGTTTTGTACTAAAAAGACGGGGACACATTAATCGAGGGTGGAGTTAAAAGGATTTTCAGTTTTTGTTTCGACAGCTACACACCGTTAACTTTTACGTGTGTCACTGTTTATGTTCAGGGTCATGGAGTCCTGGAGATGCCATCGGGAACCGGGAAGACCATCTCTCTGCTGTCTCTCATTGTTGCCTACCAAAAGGTGTGTGTTTTTTTGCCGCCTTGTTGCTTCCCAACAGCCGATAATGAACTCTCCCTCGTCCTCGCCCTCACACTCTCTCTCTCGCTCTCTCTCTCTTCGCTCTTTTTCAGGTCTTTCCTTTGGAAGTGTCCAAGCTAATATACTGCTCCAGAACAGTTCCAGAGATCGAGAAGGTGAGTGAAATGTCAAATATGTTCACAGAAATTGTAATTCAGAGATTTAATCCCAGCAACAATATTACGTAAATACGCAGTCCATACTGCTTAGGAAATTCAAATCAAATGGTAAAACACATGAGAAAAAATATTTGAAAGAAGGCTTAAGATGACGTGTCGTATATTTGATCTGCTGTCTGATCAGGTTGTGGAGGAGCTGCGGAAATTGATGGAGTATTATTCCAAGCAAACTGGAGAGAGCAACAACTTCCTGGCTCTCGCCCTCTCCTCCAGAAAAAACCTCTGCATCCACCCGGAGGTACGAAATTGCATACGGCCCGAGGCAGAGCACGAACACACTAACATGCCGATTTCACAGCCACATAACCAAGCTCTCTGTTGTTGTTCAGACTTCTGCTGGGAGGAAACCTTAGTAACTGGACCTCTTAGCACTTGAGTTGTCTCAAAGGATTCAATGTCTCCTTGGTCTGCTTCTATCAAGGTGAGCTCTCTGCGTGTCGGTAAAGAGGTTGATGGGAAGTGCCACACGCTGACGGCATCATACATCCGAGCACAACGCCATAGCGACCCCGACCTGCCTGTGTGCCGCTTTTATGAGGTAAGAAGTCACCTGAATGCTTCCGGTTCAGACCAGCTAGTATTTTTCAACTGAAGTGCAAATAGACAAGGCCGGTTGAAGGAAGCTTTGTGTACAAACTAGGGCTGGGCACGTTAACACGTTATTAATGCGTTAAAGCAGCAATCATTAACGCCAACAATAATTTCATCATGCGTTAGTCTTTTCTTTTTTTTTTGCATTGGGAGGTGCTTAACACTGCTGAGAACATGGAGAAATGCACTTTTAAATGGACATTTTCATTTAAAATCTCTACCAGACGGCATAGTTGATAAAAACAAAGCTATTTGTAACCACTCAAACTGGAGTTATCTCATCACTGGAGTACTACGTGCATGAAGTACGTCTTAAAGGCGTTACGCAGCATTGAAACAACCAGTGGAGCGAAACTTCGTCAGACTACTGCGGCGTGTGGGAGAACTGTCGATAAACCAACGTAAGAAAAATTAAAAAATGCCTCGGCCAAGTGGAGAGCAGCGGACTGCAGGTCGATTCCTGTAGTGGAAGATGTCAATCTGAGAAACGTCCTTAGAAACGCAACGAAAGACCGTATGAGCCTCAAGGCGCACCGTTGATTTGTATGAAACGGAGCGGACTACAAAGATGGCGGCAGGGTTAGTGTAACTGCTTTATTTTTTCAAAGGCTTTACAGACTAAAACGTCCCCTGCACAGTAAATTCCAGCTGTGTTTTTTTTGTGCTAGACCTGTTCAGAATTTTTAAACAGATTTATATTCTGTATCTTAACTTGCTGTTGCTCCGAGAGTGCCTGTTATATTGTTCTGATAGCATTACTTTAAAATAAAAGCGTGCAATACACTAGTTTTTAATTCATTCTTGAATTTTGCGCATAACGCGATAAATCGCAGTTAATCACAGAAAAATCATGCGATTTAATCAATTTAAATTTGTTCATCTTTGCCCAGCACTAGTACAAACATGAGTGACAGCAGCTCACCGTAAAATAACATCCCTCACAGATGATGCCTAACAATGTGAGGGAGTGTTGTATTGTTTAAATGTGTAGTTCCTTCTACCTTTTTAGCATTTGCATCACCTGACATGTGAATTATGAAAATATTCCTACTGAACAGAGGTGTTTGCTGAACATTCTTTTGCATTAAGCTTGTGATGGAGTTCCTGCTGATTGGTTCACTGCAGCAGTCTGTAGCACCAGGAGACCAACACCTGCAGCCTATCCGTTACTGGATGCCCTATTACTGTCTTGTTAGCAAATGTAACTAGGTTAAAGTGAGAGTGGGATGCTCAAATATTGGAATAGTAAGGATACTTATTAGTGATTTATTGACTGTACTATAGTAGCCCTAACCGGTTAAACACTCACCCACTCTGGTTCGTGTCCACAGGATTTTGATGCGGTCGGCCGACAGATGCCCCTCCCCGCCGGGGTCTACAACCTAGACGACCTAAAGGACTTCGGCAAGAGGAACGGCTGGTGTCCGTATTATCTGGCACGCTACTCGGTACGTCGCACTACACACTAATGCAAACATGTTTATTATAAATCAAATGAAAAAGCTTTCTTAGTATTTTGGGAAAGACATTACTTGATGTATTTACAACAAGTGAAGCTCAAAACAATGTTTATAATCATGAGTAACGTGTGGTGGCGGACCGCTCGGCACACAAATCTGGAAATAGTCTGACGCAGTTGCTCTTTACTGAAGTAATTATAATAGTTCTAATACCTGAAGATGCTTCACAAGGTTGGTGTTGCATCACTCACTTTGTCCCATCTCTATTTCCTCTCAGCTCATGCATGCCAACATTGTGGTGTACAGTTACCACTACCTGCTGGACCCCAAGATAGCTGACCTAGTGTCCAAAGAGCTGACCAAGAAGTCCGTGGTGGTGTTTGATGAGGCTCATAATATCGGTGAGGAGAAGAACTTTAGTGCAGTCAAAAAAATATATTACGCAACAGGACAAATACCAGAATGGACACGGTGGTCGGCGGTTTGCACGTTACTTGGACAATATGTTGCACAGTCCTGATCAAAACTGTCCAGCTCTTCCTTTTAATACATTGTACCCGTTTTCACATTTTTATTGTCAATGTATCTTTTCTGTATTTGTTTTTACTTGATTCTTTTTCTTTTTTTTCTCCTGCACCAAAACATCAATGCAAATTCTTGCATGTGAAAACATATCTTAAAAAAAAAAAAAACGGATTCTGAAATTTAGAGACAATTATTGTAATAAAGTAAACAACTAAAGAAATGAAAATAGATACATCTCTGTTGATCCCCAGAAGGGAAATTCAGGTGTTGCAGCTGCACAAAGATAAGTACAGATTAAAAAGAGGTAGTTTAAATAATATAAACAGACTTGTTGACTTGCTCTTTATTTGCTCTTTTATATGTGAACAGCGTACACCAGAATTATGTGATTAAGTAATGACACTTAGTGTTGTCTGTATTAATAAAGCAACATAATATAAATATAATATATACAGAAAGTAGTATGACATATATTTACGTAATGTAAGAAATAGTGTAAAGTGCAATGTAATAATATAGAGTATAACATTTAGTATTGTACCGCAGTATAACATAACTCTTTTTGCTCATCATATTGTCGTCATACCAGGCCAGCATTTGTTATTATTATCACAGACATGGCGACAATATAAATATACATTTTTTAACTTTATTATGAAGGACTGAGAACACCTTTTTCTGTCTTAAATGACTATAAATTATGATGAAATGACACATGCTATTATTGATGTGCAGATGCCTCATGGGAGGAGCTTTAATCTTTCTCTTCTCCTGTCACTCCCCGTTGTCTCCTCAGACAATGTGTGCATCGACTCCATGAGTGTGAACATCTCCAGACGAACACTCGACCGCTGCCAGACCAACGTGGAGACTCTGCAGAACACCATACAAAAGTAAGAGCCTGTGGCCGGCTGCACAGAACACTGGAAGTTCTCTCCTCAAGTATTCAATTCAATTCAATTCAGTTTATTTTGTATAGCCCAATATCACAAATTACAAATTTGCCTCAGAGGGCTTTACAATCTGTACACATACGACATCCCTGTCCCAGGACCTCACATCGAATCAGGAAAAACTCCCCAAAAATAACCTTTGACAGGGAAAAAAGGGAAGAAACCTTCAGGAGAGCAACAGAGGAGGATCCCTCTCCCTGGATGGACAGAAGCAATAGATGTCATGTGTACAGAATGAACAGCATTTACAAAGTTACATAAACACATTACATGAATATGACAATGTATGAATGGAACTCCAATCCATGAAACAGAAGGAGGTAGAGAGGAGGGGGCGGGGCATCAGCAGGGCCAAGGTGGGAGGCCGGCTCACCAGGCATCAGACACCTCCAGGTCCAATGGACCCTATGAGACGTGAAGTCACAACGACTCCGGGGAGGAAGCAGAGTTAATAAGGTGCAATGGAGAGATGTAAATGAGAGAGAGAAGAGGAGATAGGTGCTCAGTGTATCCTAAAACATCCCCCAGCAGCCTATAAGCCTATAGCAGCATATCAAGGGGCTCGACCAGGGCAAACCTGATTCAGCCCTAACTATAAGCACTATCAAACAGGAAAGTCTTAAGTCTATTCTTGAATAAGGTGACTGTGTCTGCCTCCCGGACTGAAAGTGGAAGCTGGTTCCATAAAAGAGGAGCTTGATAACTGAAGGCTCTGGCTCCCATCCTCCTTTTTAGGACTCTGGGAACCACAAGTAGCCCCGCATTTAGTGAGCGCAGCTCTCTAGTGGGGCAATATGGTACTACAAGCTCATTAAGATATGATGGTGCATCACCAATCAAGGCTTTGTAGGTGAGGAGAAGAATTTTAAATGTGATTCTTGATTTTACAGGGAGCCAGTGCAGCGCAGCTAATACAGGAGTCATGTGATCTCTTTTCTTAGTTTTTGTGAGTACACGAGCTGCAGCATTCTGGATCAACTGGAGGGATTTAAGAGACTTATTAGGGCAGCCTGATAATAAGGAGTTGCAGTAATCTAGTCTGGAAGTAACAAACGCGTGAACCAGCTTTTCTGCATCTTTTTGAGACAAGATGTGCCTGATTTTTGAAATGTTACGTAGATGAAAAAATGCAATCCTTGAGATTTGCTTAACGTGGGAGTTAAAGGACAAGTCTCGGTCAAAGATAACGCCTAGATTCTTTACAGTGGTGTTGGATGCCAGGGAAATGCCATCTACAGAAACCACATCACCAGATAATTAATCTCTGAGGTGTTCAGGGCCCAGTAAAATAACTTCAGTTTTGTCTGAGTTTAACATCAGGAAGTTGCAGGTCATCCATGTTTTTATGTCTTTAAGACATTCTTGAATTTTAGCGAGCTGGTTGGTCTCCTCTGGTTTGATCGATAGATATAATTGAGTATCGTCTGCATAGCAATGAAAGTTTATGCAGTGTTTCCTGATAATATTGCCCAAAGGAAGCATATATAAGGTAAATAAAATTGGTCCAAGCACAGAACCTTGTGGAACTCCGTGATTAACGTTGGTGGTCATTGAGGCTTCATCGTTTACAAATACAAATTGAGATTGATCTGATAAATAGGATTTAAACCAACTTAGTGCGGTACCTGAAATGCCAATCGACTGATCCAGTCTCTGTAATAGGATGTCATGATCAATGGTGTCGAACGCAGCACTAAGGTCTAATAATACCAGTACGGAGATGAGTCCTTTATCTGATGCAATTAGGAGGTCATTTGTAATTTTCACCAGTGCTGTCTCTGTGCTGTGGTGTTTTCTAAATCCTGACTGAAACTCCTCAAATAAACTATTCTGATGTATGAAGTCGCACAACTGATTTGCGACTACTTTCTCAAGGATCTTAGAGAGGAAGGGAAGGTTAGAGATTGGTCTGTAGTTAGCCAACACCTCTGGATTAAGAGTGGGCTTTTTCAGGAGAGGTTTAATTACAGCTACTTTGAAGGAATGTGGTACATGGCCTGTTAGCAAAGACACATTAACAATATCCAACAGAGAGGTGCCAATTAAAGGCAACACGTCTTTAAGCAGCCTCGTTGGGATGGGGTCTAAGAGACAGGTAGACGGTTTAGAAGTAGAAACCATTGAGGACAATTGGTCTAGGTTAATGGGAGAAAAGCTATCCAAATATACACCAGGGCATACAGCCGTTTCCAAGGCCACTCCTCTTGATGACAGATCGGTAGTAGTTAAGGGCAAGAGAGCATCAATCTTGCCTCTAATAGTTAAAATCTTTTCATTGAAGAAGTTCATGAAGTCATTACTACTGAGGTCTATAGGAATACACGGCTCCACAGAGCTGTGACTCTGTCAGCCTGGTTACAGTGCTAAAGAGAACCCTGGGGTTGTTCTTGTTTTTCTATATTACTGATGAGTAATAGGCTGCTCTGGCATTACGGAGAGCCTTTTTATATGTTTTAAGACTATCTCGCCAAACTAAGCGTGATTCTTCCAGATTGGTGGAACGCCATATGCTTTCAAGCTTTCGTGAAGTTTGCTTTAGGTCGCGGGTCTGAGGGTTATACCAGGGAGCAAACCTCCTTTGCCTCACTGTCTTTTTCTTCAGTGGGGCTATCGAGTCTAGTGTCATTCTCAGTGAGCCTGTAGCACTATTGACAATATGATCAATCTGGGACGGACTAAAGTTAGCACAGGAGTCCTCCGTCACAGTGAGACGTGGTATTGAATCAAATGCAGAAGGAATCGCTTCTATAAATTTAGCTACAGCACTGTCAGTTAGACATCTGGTGTAGAAACTTTTGACTAACGGTGTATACTCCGGGAGTATAAACTCAAAAGTTATGAGGTAATGGTCTGACAGAAGAGGGTTCTGTGGGAAGACCTCCAAATGCTCAATGTCAATGCCATATGTAAGAACAAGGTCGAGGGTGTGGCCAAAGCAGTGAGTGGGTTTCTGTACTCTTTGACAGAAGCCAATCGAGTCCAACAATGAGATAAATGCAGTACTAAGGCAATCATTATCAATATCCACATGAATATTAAAATCTCCTACAATAATAACCTTATCAGTTTTAAGGACTAAACTTGATAAACACTCTGAAAATTCAGATATAAATTCTGAATATGGACCTCGTGGCCGGTACAGTATAACAAATAGAATTGGCTGTAATGTTTTCCAGGTTGGATGTGAAGTTGTAGTTTAGTTTAGGTTTAGGATTCATTAATAGGCTTGAGTCAAAGATGGCTGCTACTCCACCTCCTCGGCCGGTGCCTCGAGGAATGTGAGTATTAATATGACTTGGAGGAGTTGATTCATTTAGGTTGACATATTCTTCATGCCTCAGCCAGGTTTCAGTAAGACACAATAAATCAATGTGATTGTCTGATATTAAATCATTTACTAATACAGCTTTAGATGACAGAGATCTAATATGTAGGAGTCCACATTTAATTCTCTTCTTTTGTTGCACTGTGGCAGTAGTGATGTTAACCTTTATGAGGTTATTTTGTATGACTCCTCTTCTGGTTACTTTTGATTTAATTAATTTAAGTGGCCGTGGGACAGACACAGTCTCTATAGAGTTACGGTTAAGGGTGGGTAACTGCTCGAATGGAAGTGCAGAGAAGGGTGGAAGACTACAACTCTGCTTCTGCTTCCTGATCTGAACTCTGGGTCATGGATTAAGTCCGTTAATCAACTTGGCCATGTTTGCAGAAATGAGACGCGCTCCATCCCAAGTGGGATGAATGCCGTCTCGACTCATCAGATCAGGCTTTCCCCAGAAAGTCTGCCAGTTATCTATGTAGCCCACATTGTTTGCTGGGCACCACCTGGACAACCAGCGGTTGAATGACGACATGCGGCTATACATGTCATCATTGATCAGATTGAGGAGAGGGCCAGAGAAAACTACGGTGTCCGACATTGTCTTGGCATAAGTACACACCGATTCCACATTAATTTTAGTGACCTCCGACCGCCGCAGTCGGGAGTCATTACCGCCGGCGTGTATTATAATCTTACTGTAACTACGCTCATCTTTAGCCAGCAGTTTTAAACAAGATTCAATGTCGCCCGCTCTGGCCCCCGGGATGCATATGACTTTGGTCCCTGGCTTCCCTATCTTCACGTTTCTGACTATGGAGCTACCTATAACCAGAGTGGGTTTCTCAGCGGGTGCGTCGCTGAGTGGGGAAAACTGGTTCGAAACGTGAAGAGGTTGGCGGTGCTCAGTGGACTTCTGTTTAGACTTAAGGTTTCACTTCTTCTTCGGTGAGGGACTTACTGAGCGGTGTTGCTCAGAATCCCTGAAAAAGTTTCCTTAGTTATGGGGAAAAAAGGAATTTACTGCATTGAAAGAGATTTGACGGCAGTAAAATTCTTTCCATGGGGACCAGTTCCCTTAATTGCATCTAGGTTTCCGTTACATGGGTCTTTCCCTCACATACATTCTAGGGAAAGAAAATGTTGAGACAGTCTTCGGAAGTGAATCCACTTCAACAGCTCTGTTGTCTTTTAGTGGCATTTGTTGTTCCATTTGTTTTGCTCATCATAAACGATGAGTACTGACTTCTGCCAACGTGACACACAGAATTTGAAATTAGTCACCTGTCGAGTCTTTGACAGCACTCCTGCATTAACATCGCTCTGTACTGTGTAAAAACTCCCACCAGTTTGTAAAATGTGTTATTTGTCTTTACATTTATTGATGATCTGTTTGTAAAGTCATTATTTTATAGGCTAATCCAGGTTGTGGTGAGTGTTTCACAATTTGTAGAAAATGTTTGCAGACAGTTTTTTTTTTAGCATCACATCACATAGGACTGAATTAAATGTACTTTATGTCCTATACTTTATACTATTCATGTTAGGAATGATTAAACGTTGGAATTGGGATGTCTCCGTTATTTCCAAACGGTGTGCATCAAGAGATGAGTGACATCTCTGCCCCGCCTCCCCTGCTGTCTGATAGGATAAAGGAGACGGATGCCACCAAGCTGAAGATGGAGTACAGGCGTTTAGTAGAGGGGCTGAAGGAAGCCAATGTTGCGAGGGAAACGGACGTCTACCTCTCAAATCCCGTGTTACCGGATGAAATTCTTCAAGGTACGACCGTCAAATTAATTTCTTTAAATAAAAAAAAAAAAATTTAAACACAAAACTCAGTCGCCAAAAAGTGAGCATTGCTGTTTCTCTCTCTCTCTCTCTCTCTCTCTCTCTCTCTATTAGAGGCGGTCCCTGGTACCATTCGCACAGCAGAGCACTTTGTTGGTTTCCTCAAACGTTTCCTGGAGTATCTTAAGTCCCGTCTGAGAGTCCATCACGTTGTACAGGAGAGCACCCCGCAGTTCCTCAAAGACATCTTCGACAAAGTCTGCATCGACCGCAAGCCCCTCAGGTCAGTGTCGACTTCAGCCGCGCATTCCAACTGATCATGTGATCATGTACCCACTCACTCGCTTGCTCTTCTACTCCGTTACACTCTTCCTCATTCGCATAATCACTTCCTCACTTTCTTGTTCCCTCATTGGCTGGGTAGCCTCACGTTTCCTCTCCCTCACCTTTTCTCCGTTCCTCCGTGTCCTGCAGGTTTTGTGCAGAGCGGTTACGGTCGTTACTGCGAACTTTGGAGATTGCAGATATCGCAGACTTCTCAGCTGTTACTCTCATCTCTAACTTTGCTACCCTAGTCAGCACCTACAGCCAAGGTATTAAAACACTTCTGTATCATTAGTTGTATTGTTATTACTATCATCAGGAGAATCATTTGGCGTCCTTGCTTGCGTCCGTGAGTGACTGTGACCCTATTCCTGTCCACGGCTAATCTCGAAATCTGCTGCAGCAACCTGCAGAAGGTTCTAGGTTATGGCTGCATGCTCAAGGGTCTCATGAACACGTACCTGGCAGAGATCTGCACCCTACGCAGTGTACCGTTCTTTACTGACTCTGTAGTTACAGTAAGATGTGTGGTAGAAGTCACATTTACTTTCTTACGTTGATTTTTTTTTGTAATTAAAACATTGTTTGTTCAGTTTTGAAATCTTGGCTTGAATTTGATAGTTTACGTCATTAAACACGGTTTCTGTCTGCCTGAAGGTTTTACCATAATCATTGAGCCCTTTGAAGACCGAACTCCAACCATCGCAAACCCTGTGCTGCACTTCAGGTCGGTAAAATACACAAATAGTTTTTTAAAGTTGGGAAGCGTCATTGATTATTGTCTCTTTGGCGCTTCTCTCAACGTGAGCAAATCCACTGATTTTATTATTATGAACAGCACTGTTCTGATCTGTCTTTGTGTCTCTCAGCTGCATGGACCCGTCTATTGCCATCAAACCTGTTTTTCAAAGATTTCAGTCAGTCATCATCACCTCGGGGGTAAGTTAGTTAGTTAGTTAGTTAGTTACCACTCGATGCCTTTCTTCTCGGCTCAGTCATTAAGATTTTTGCCTTTGGAGAAATAAAAGGAGTGCATCTATTTTAATCTACCTTTTAGTACTGTTAAAGCAAAGTTTGTTTAAGGTTAATTTAACATTGTTTCTTTCGGGCCCCCCTTTACACCCCTGACCCAATTTGGCATTGCAGCAAGTGTGAACCAATCAAGATGTACGTATGTATTAAAGTACGCCCCTGTACTTTGATGAATTGCTTTGTTTACATGTTCAAGTATCACAGTTGGGAGCGAATTATCTTCATTTTGCCATCCCATCTGTTCTGGAAAGTTATTAGTTTTTCTGTTTCACATTTTGTTCCTCAGACAAATGACTACTGGAAGTCGTGCATTGATGATACTTTTCTGCTCTCATGTTGACTCCCCTCTTCTTCTGTTTGGCCTCTTCAGACTCTCTCCCCACTGGACATTTATCCCCGAATCCTCGACTTCCGCCCTGTTACCATGGCATCCTTCACCATGACGCTGGCACGGACCTGCCTTTGTCCTCTGGTGTGTAACTACTGTCAGACACACACGCATTTAGACACACACACACACACTCTGAGACGAGGGCTGAAATTAACCAATTGTGGCATAATAACACAGAAGCCGTGACGACATTGAAACCCTTTTAACACTTTTATATTATTCTATATATTAATAGTGAATTGTTGGAGACTGTCCACATTGTTTAAGTTGTTTGTCCCACATAGATTGTTGGCAGGGGAAATGATCAGGTGGCCCTGAGCTCAAAGTTCGAGACCAGAGAAGACTTTGGTGAGTAGAAATGTCATTATTTATTACAGCAGTATTGCATTATATTACCAGAAAGATGAAATAAAATATTTATTTGGGTAGAGTTGCAGCATTTTATAAAAGGGTTCTTTTGTTCAAATAAAACGTCATCAATTTGTCTTTTGTTTGTTTCCAGCTGTGATTCGTAACTATGGCAGCCTACTCCAAGAGATGTCTGCCATCGTTCCTGACGGCATCGTGGCGTTCTTCACCAGCTACATGTACATGGAGAACATAGTGGCAGCTTGGTATGAACAGGTTAGTGTGTGGACAGACCGCTGGTTCTTAAAGAGGGATCCTAATTCATCACCAACTTATAACCATAGTACCACTTTGAATAATATTTAATTGAATGTTTGCGTCATTGAAACAATACTATTTAGTGTAAGTTTTATTCTTGCGGTCTCCTTTGTGTTTGCCTGTAGGGGATCCTGGAGAACATCCAGAGAAACAAGCTGATCTTCATTGAGACTCCGGATGCTGCAGAGACGAGCATGGCCCTGGAGAAATACCAGGAGGTCAGAGAGACACCCGTCATCTCACTTTATACATATTATTAATAAAGGTCTCGCAAACATCTGTAATTGGGATTTTAAAAAAAAACTGCTACCAAGGTGCTAAATGAGTATCGAGTAGGTGACAATGGAGGACACAATGCCTGGGATGGTGCCATTTGGCATCAGTAGATGCCAAATGGCACCAGTAGATGCCAAATTAAGGAATTATTTAGTCAGTCCAAAATAATGAGTTCAATATATGAAAGTGAGAAAAATAAGGAAATCTTTCAGAGGGTGAAAACGTGTGTGAAAATTGCTTTAATTGTAGTTGATGGTTGCAGCTCTAGAAAAGGAATAAAGGCAAAGTCATGGTAATATTTCATCTTTTTTGACATTTCTCTGTATCTCTGCTCTTCAGGCGTGTGAGAACGGCAGAGGAGCCATCCTGCTGTCTGTGGCCAGGGGGAAGGTGTCTGAAGGGATAGATTTTGGTATGCGGCACATTGCTTCAGTTTCACAGATTCAGTCAAAGTTTCCCCTGAAGTCATGTGGTAGGCAGTTTACTTAATAGCTTAACGTTCACTGTTGTTCTGTTTGCTGTTCAGTGCATCATTTTGGCCGGGCAGTCATCATGTTCGGAGTGCCTTATGTTTACACGCAGAGCCGCATCCTCAAGGTCAGAACTGTCACTCACACTTATTATGAAATCCACTACTTTTTAAGTCACGTCACAAATCAGTAACTCGAGTGCAAACTGGACTTTCAGCAACACCACAATGCAAAATATCATTTTATTGATGACAAAAAACATTGTTGTGTAGGAAATCTGAATGTGCTGCTTACTGCAGAATAAACTGAATGTATATTAGAAAGGGAGAACTAAATTAGTGAACAGGGGAGTGATTTCACACACGTATGTCTTCACTTCACCAACAATGACGAGCACACATATTCTCTATTTGAATGTTTTCCCTCTTTACTGCCACTCTGCTTTACAATTTTGCTTTCTCTCTTCTCGCGTGTTTCAGGCTCGTCTGGAGTACCTTCGCGATCAGTTTCAGATCAGAGAGAACGACTTTCTAACGTTTGACGCCATGCGTCACGCCGCCCAGTGTGTGGGTCGAGTCATCCGGGGAAAGACGGACTACGGGCTCATGATCTTCGCCGACAAGGTACGCGTTGTCCTACGGCAGGGCCTCAGCACAACATGCGGACTGGGCCTATAAACGGCCTTCTGATTTGGTGATTCTTTTTCTGAGACGACTCCCTCTCCCCCGCCCGCAGCGATATGCCCGAGCAGACAAACGTGGGAAGCTCCCTCGCTGGATTCAGGAGCACATCAGCGACGGCAGTCTGAACCTCACCGTGGACGAGGCCGTCCAGCTCTCTAAGCACTTCCTGCGACAGATGGCTCAGCCGTTCAGACAGGTACGACTAACGCCCGCTAAGTACATCGTCTGTGCTTCCAATTTGTTTTGTTTTTTGCAGCTATAGGGCGTTTATTAATGGGAATGTAAAATCAATTAATAATTGTTTGTAAGTTTAAAGGCCAGATGTTTGATTTTTGTTCGCAACAATTAAATTTTGTGATTGCGATAATGTTTTCTTGAAATCTCCTGATAATTTTACAGCATAATCAGTTTTTGAGCTTCTGCATGCGAGTCAGAAAAATAATTCTTGGGATAAACCAGAGTGGTTTTGATATTTTGATACAATAAATCTATTGTACCTTGGCCAATGAAATCCCAGAGAACTGGTTATCTTTAGTAAACAGTTGTTTCTATGCCTCGTGCATTATGTTTGGGTTGTCTGGATGTATCGATATGATTTAGGTGTTCAAAGGTCAAGGTCGCTGTGGCCTCATGTCCGTTCCTTCCTCCTGAATCTGATATCTCAGGAACGCCACGAGGGTATTTCTTCAAATTTGCCACACATATCCACGTTGACTCCCAGTGATTAGACGTTGATGGTCAAAGGTTCCTCTGATCTCACAACACAACATTGTACCTAAGAAGATAAAATAATGAAGAGATGACGTTTTGGACAAATATGGATGTAAACTGCATCTTGACTGGTTGGCCAAGGTGTCATTCTAGGATAGAGAAAGTAAAAGCTGCTTAGAACAAATAACAGCTTCAAACTTATTTACAGCTGCAGTGAACGGGATGATTACTACAGGTCCTCAGCAGGCTGAAGAGTGATGTCAAGACAAGAACGTTGTTGAGCAGGCAGTCTTTGATCACTTTCTCTGTATCCTAATATTTACCTCTCTAATAATCTCTCTCTCCAGGAGGACCAGCTGGGTTTGTCTCTGTTGACTCTCGAGCAGCTGGAGTCGGAGGAGATGCTGAAGAAAATCAGTCAGATCGCTCACCAGACCTGAAGGTGACACAGACACACTGTGCAATGTCATCACCCGTTACAGGGACATCACGAAAACTTTAAATAGATGTACGGGGTTCATCAGGGCAGTTAAAGTAGATTTGTGTCAGAAGGTTTGTTGGTTATCACCAACAGAAATTACCTCTTCCTTCTCTTTATGGGGGAAGAAAAACCATGAAACGTATTCAAAACTCAGCTGGCCCAGCTCTGGTGGGTACAGTAATGATTCCTGACTGGATAACTATCAATGTATATTCATTACACACCGCCAAAGATCTGAGCCACTTCCTGTATTCCAGGTCTCAAACACAGCCTACAGAGGTTTGAGCACCACAGCTCTTTAAGTGTATTTCATGTCAGATGCTGCAGTTTTATGGAGATGGGTCTCACATTTGTTTACTCGATACTACAGATCACTCACAGGTGTACTGTGAGAGGATATAGTGAGAGCACTGTAACGATTAAAGTAGTCTTGTCTGTAATACAGAAGTATTAATAGTAATAACTACTTTTCTTTTGCCGCTGCAACTGTACAGTCAACTTTTATACTGAACTTGAATATTTGTGTCTGTTTTTCAACCAGGATGTTGGAATATAAATGTTTGTATTCAACAGTTGACTTGTGTTTTTCTTATTCTGAAGCGAATACATAAACAATTTGGCTTTTATAGTAACTATTCAAAAAGTTAAAGTAGCAGCCCTTAAAACAACTATTATTGTCAAACTCTAAAATAATAATACTTAAAATTTATTTAGAGCTTTTCTAGACACTCAAAGACGCTTTATTAAACAGAACAAAACTAAATAGACAAGGAGAAAACAAACAGAACATTTCGGGTAAAAAGGAAAAGTTGAGAAGGCCCTGTCTAAACCTAAAAGACCAACAACAAAGCAATATTTCCACGCAAACACAATGAATATAGTTGACACCTTTTTTTGTAATTTATTTCAGCTCAAGTTTTTCAAATAGAAAATAGAAACATTCATATTTACCAGGATAAACACAGCTTCAGGAGATGTGTATTTTCCCTATCTTTACATGTTTTCTTACAGGTGTGTCGTAAAGCCACTGTAGTTCCTACAGTAAACTAAGTGTGTTCCAGCCCTTACATGAAATGGCAGTGACATTTTCTACCACAGTAAATGTACAATCAGTCGTTTTCCATCTTTGAAAATTACACTGTTTGAAAAATAAAAAAATGTAATGGAAGATTGAGTTTTGTGGGGGGAAAATCCACAAGAATCCGCTCGTAACATTTTCAGGAAGCTAAGATTTCTTAGCAGCACGCACACATTAGTATCTTACTTTTAACATTTGAGGATTACATGCGTTTTAAAATTAGTTATTTGACGCTTTGTCTGCTTATTGTCAAAAGACATTCAGGAGTTTCAAGTAATTCTTGCTAAAACAAAAATAAAGAGCAGAAATAAATCTCTTTCATATTAAATGCTGGTTTACTAAAGTATAATAGTGAGTTGTGCATGTCAGTGAAATAGAAATGGCATTATGTTGGCTACCAACACTCTGGACTGCAACATTTTGACCTTCACAGGGTCACCGCCTACTTTGAATGTCTTCTGTCTCGTTTGCTGAAACATCTTTGTATAACCTCTGTGGCTTTGAGTAATTTAAGGACCCTTTTGTGGATTGTGTGCAGCAGAACATTGTTATCCAACCCACAATGCAACAATACAAAGCCAATTGTAAATCTGAAATGTTTCCCTTTGAATTAAATTCAAGGTCATCAACATTGACTCAGGCACACAACAATAACTTGGGTGTATCCAGATAGCTGAAAACTCTTTTCTGAATTGTCTAACTCACAATGCAACTAATGCATGATTTAAATATTGAAATGTGTCTTAATATTGAAGTATTGATTTAGGGTTGACCTCGACCTGCCAATTGAATTAACAGAGTTTCTCCACAAAGAATCACACAAAACCACTTTACACTTTGTGTTTATCAGAGATTGGCTCATAAATGATTTAGAAGTAAGTCCCTCAGCATGAGAAAACCATAAAGAACCTCTTAAGAATTAAGAAAGGTTATTCAACTAGTTTAATTGATCATAATACATATAAACTTGTGGTAAATGTCTTAATAAAATGTATTAATATCCATCTTTTAGAAATAGTACCGTCAGGTATGTGCATTCATTTTGTACAGCTGGTGTTTTAAAAATAATGTTTAAATCTTTTTTTAAAGTTGTTAATTGGTCGTTGCGTTCCCGTAATGTGGAACAACATGACGGCTCCAGTGAACACTTGTTTTATGAATCGCTTTGACAGCGTCATATGATCGGAGTGACCTGCACATTGTGAAGGCGAAACACATCTATGCAGTTTAGTTTAATGTCTCCATCTTAAACCAAATGTAACATTTACATCCTGACAGCCTTTTGTAAAACAGTGTGAATGTTATTTTAAAGCGATCAAACATGATTCTCTTGTTTCATTTCTGAGGAAAGTTGTTTCTAACCTAAATCCAGGAAAGAATAATATTACATGTCAAGTGAACAGAAGGAAAGGTTATAGTGCAATAAAGACATGTCCAAGTGGAGTCAGGATTTGACCTCACTGGTCTACACTTCCTCAATGGCCAAGGAAACGGGAATTTGTTTACTTTTTCAAATGAGCGATCGTAAATAAATTAAGAGTTTTGATAATGTCTCCACTTGTGACAATCATCTCAGACCATTTTCTTGAGGGGACTCAAAGTGGGACATCCACTGGTGTGCGATACCGTTGTGAATATCTTTCCAGTTAATCTGGTGAGGAGGTGTGTGTGCATGCGCTAGCTGCAACCACCGAGTGAACCTCTTCTGGTCAGGCTCTGCGTGCTGGAGCTCAGGCCTCGAACATCCGTCAGGCGGCTCGACTGAGGAACAGACAAGAAAGCCACACAATGGGAGGACTGGCAGTACTGGGATTGGAACTGGGTGTACTGAAATACAATTGTTGTGACAGATTATTGCAGTCAACTCAACATGGAAAATTAATCAAAATGTTATATTAATTAATTTTACTTTTGTTTTCAACATAACATTTTAATGATGTTTTGGTATGCTAGAATCTTTTACTTTTTTGATATGCTATACATTTACTCTTTCGACATACTGAATACTTCCTGCACCACTGATGATAATAATGGAAGATGTGTTTGATTCCAATCCCAAAAAATCTAGAGGGAGGAAAGTTACATTGTGATGAGCAGAAATATCACTACTTTAAGCATTTAGCACCAAATACATCCCTGAATTAAACCAAGAGAATCGGGCCCATTCACTCCTCACAGTGCATGTCATCTCTGCTCACCTGGACACCGTCCTGACTCTCTCTGGCTCCAACGTTCAACATATTCAGAGAGTTCGCCCTCTTCATTCTGAAAACAGCACAGATTATCATCGACCCTTTTATACATTGTATCATAGTATTTGCTAATCACACAAAACTTCAAGCTCAGTTTTACTGAGGTTTAATGTCAACAGTCTAAAAGTCTTGTGGCAAAATCGAAGCATTTCTATGAACTGGAATCCTCCTGGTTTCAGCTACAGTTGGATTTACGGTGGGGTATTAACGCCTCTGTAACAGAATATTACCCAGCATTCCTCGGGGTAGTTTCCTCCATTCCGACTCCCCTCAGCTTGCGGACCAGTTTCTCGCTGCTTCTGCGAATGGACTCTCTGAGTTTGGTGAAAGAGCCGCTGCGCTTCAGGCTACTGAGTCCATCCTGTCCGGATCCACTGTCCTCCGCACCGGACCAGCTGGGACGACCATCGCCTGTAGAACAGAAGGACAGATGGCAACAAACCGGGGTATGAACATAGGGATGCAAAAACAAGCTGGTCTCTTTTATTATACCTTTCAGAAATGCATATCTGCCTACAACAGTTTCCATACAGAGCTGGTTCAGACAGAGCCCACACTCAGAACTAGGATAGAGCACAGGTATCATACTTCAATCTGATTATCACCTTCAGACCCACACAAAAGTACATTATTGTGCACTTTGACATTATAAACTAACTTTCTGCTCGTCACTGAAGAATCAATTCTCACCGTTTAAGTGAAACTGTAACTTCTGAAAAGACTTTTCTTCTTTAAAATGAAAAGCTGACACTCAACCTCTTGCTTGGTTCAGTAAACTCAGGTGTTGTTGCTGAAGTCCGACTTGGTCTGGTATGAGCGGTGGCTCATTGAGACTAATGTCTGCACACTTTAGATGTGCTGTGAATGGAAACTTGGATCAGTTTGCTGATTGGATGACTTCTCTACTCCAATAATATTACTGCATACACTATTAACCTGTTGATCATTGAGGAATGTGATATTTCGGATGAAGGGTATTGATCTTTAATTATATGAACTCAAAATTACAAATACTAATTAAATATTTTGGTAACAATTCCTTTTTCAGTCCACTAGATGGTGCTGAGTTGTTTCAAAGTCAAAACAAAGATGGAGTGTTGGTCTTCTTCACTGACTAAATATAAATGATTAAAATCTGATAAACCCAGTGAAGACTTATATACAGATGGTGACAAACTGCGTAATTTGCTATTAATAAAAGCAATAAATCACAATATATACGTATATTTGGATGGCTTTTCTCCCATTAACCTAGACCAATTGTCCTCAACGGTTTCTACTTCTAAACCATCTACCTGTCTCTTAGACCCCATCCCAACAAGGCTGCTTAAAGACGTGTTGCCTTTAATTGGCGCCTCTCTGCTGGATATTGTTAATGTGTCTTTGCTAACAGGCCATGTACCACATTCCTTCAAAGTAGCTGTAATTAAACCTCTCCTGAAAAAGCCCACTCTTAATCCAGAGGTGTTGGCTAACTACAGACCGATCTCTAACCTTCCCTTCCTCTCTAAGATCCTTGAGAAAGTAGTCGCAAATCAGTTGTGCGACTTCCTACATCAGAATAGTTTATTTGAGGAGTTTCAGTCAGGATTTAGAAAACACCACAGCACAGAGACAGCACTGGTGAAAATTACAAATGACCTCCTAATTGCATCAGATAAAGGACTCATCTCCGTACTGGTATTATTAGACCTTAGTGCTGCGTTCGACACCATTGATCATGACATCCTATTACAGAGACTGGATCAGTCGATTGGCATTTCAGGTACCGCACTAAGTTGGTTTAAATCCTATTTATCAGATCGATCTCAATTTGTAAACGATGAAGCCTCAATGACCACCAACGTTAATCACGGAGTTCCACAAGGTTCTGTGCTTGGAGCAATTTTATTTACCTTATATATGCTTCTTTTGGGCAATATTATCAGGAAACACTGCATAAACGTTCATTGCTATGCAGACGATACTCAATTATATCTATCGATCAAACCAGAGGAGACCAATCAGCTCGCTAAAATTCAAGAATGTCTTGAAGACATAAAAACATGGATGACCTGCAACTTCCTGATGTTAAACTCAGACAAAACTGAAGTTATTTTACTGGGCCCTGAACACCTCAGAGATCAATTATCTGGTGATGTGGTTTCTGTAGATGGCATTGCCCTGGCATCCAACACCACTGTAAAGAATCTCGGCGTTATCTTTGACCGAGACTTGTCCTTTAACTCCCACGTTAAGCAAATCTCAAGGACTGCACTTTTTCATCTACGTAACATTTAAAAAATCAGGCACATCATGTCCCACAAAGATGCAGAAAAGCTGGTTCACGCGTTTGTTACTTCCAGACTAGATTACTGCAACTCCTTATTATCAGGCTACTCTATTCAATTTCAATTTTTCAATTCAGTTTATTTTGTATAGCCCAATATCACAAATGTGCCTCAGAGGGCTTTACAATCTGTACACATACGACATCCCTGTCCCAGGACCTCACATCGGATCAGGAAAAACTCCCCAAAAATAACCTTTGACAGGGAAAAATGGGAAGAAACCTTCAGGAGAGCAACAGAGGAGGATCCCTCTCCCCGGATGGACAGAAGCAATAGATGTCATGTGTACAGAATGAACAGCATTACAAAGTTACATAAACACATTACATGAATATGACAATGTATGGATGGAACTCCAATCCATGAAACAGAAGGAGGTAGAGAGAAGGGGGGGCGGGGCGCATCAGCAGGGCCAAGGCGGGAGGCCGGTTCACCAGGCATCAGACACCGCCAGGTCCTAATTTGCATTAATTTCCAGAACAAAAATCTGAACATTGGGTAAAGCCAGGTTCAAAATTGTTGATTTGAATTGAGATTACTGTAAAGTAATGTAATACACTTTGCTGTAAAAAAAACCCAACTAAAACTAAAAGTTGTGCACCTTCTACAGATCCAAACTCCTTTTCATGGGCTCTGGTCAGAATCTCTTTGTAAAGGGCTTCAGCTTGTCTGTATTTGCCCTGCTTCAGGTAGCATGATGCCTGAGAGAGAACAGAGAAACAGCATTCAGACTTTACATTCATAACATGTATAAAATAAATGTTGAACTCCATTTATTGTCTATAAAAGGAAGCTTTTCAGGCTATTTGATGAGGTTGAAGTAGTTCCATGATTCCTACACTTTTGGGATTGTCCCCACATGGTTGAATTGTAGGTCGCTTTGGATGAAGGCGTCGGAAGTAAAGCAAAGTAGTTTTCAATGTATCATCACCTTTTGTGAAACTCTTGATCTCAATGATTTGACAGAAATCAGACACAACATCAAGGATGGCGCTCACCAAGTTGTTCTTGGTCTTGGCCACGTTGGCGTCGTCCGGGCCCAGTTTGCTCTGGTAGATGTGCAGAGCGCGTTCGTAGTACTGCTCCACCTCCTGGTACTTCCCCTGGTTCTGACACAGCAGAGCCAGGTTGTTCAGCTGCTTGGCCACATCTGGGTGTTCTGTACCCAGAACCTGGGGGGCGGGGCATACAGAAACAAAATACACTGAGGATGGAAAATGCATTATTCTATCAATAACAAAATACTTAAAAGTGATTGATTTAGGCCCTTTATAAAAAATTTTCCAAGGTATTTTGTAGTTCAATATGTATACTTATCTAAAGAGGCTTAATGCTAACGCTATGTCATAGTGTCACATTACATAAAAAACATAAAAATATATGTTCTCAGTGTGTGAGTTCTCATAGGTTTAGTGATACAAATGTGTGTATTCTCTCACTTTCTCTCGGATCTCCAGAGCTCTTTTACACAGCGGCTCCGCTTCCTTGTATTTCCCTCTCTTCCCATAAAGCACTGCCAGGTTGTTGAGCGTTGCTGCCACCTGCACACACACACACACACATGACACACAATGCACATTACATACCAAATCTGATAAACTACTTTAGAATCTTAAATATATTATATTTTTTGGGGGGTAATATCAACAGAGGCTCAAATATCTAGACTCTATCGGAGGAGACAAACTTACGGCCGGATGGTCCATTCCTAGAGTTTTCTCTCTGATCGCCAGCGCGTCATTCAGCAGGTTGGCTGCCTCTTTGTATTTGTTCTGGTCTCTGTAGAGAAAAACACGTCACACTCACATTTATGCTTTTTTTTTTTTTTTTTACTATTATATTTTGCCAAACACAGGGGTCATGTCCATCCTTGTGATTTTGTGTCATATTTTTGTTGGATTTTCTGCCTCTTTCCTCGCCGAGGCTGGATGGAGGCTGCGTTGGCAATTGTGAATGAATGTTTTGACAGTATTTTGTCAATTCAGGAGGCTCATCTCTCTACACAGCATGGAAACCCATTCACAACCGGAACAGAGTAAGTATCAATATAGACATGAATAGTCCAACATAATATAAGAAATATTCAATATAAATATTGTATAGTATAATCTTCGTAATACAAACGGATGTTACGCAGAGCCTAGACATAACGGTGGATAATGTCAGTAAAATACAAACTTCCATGTGCTGTGCGAATGAGCCGTGTGTGCTTTAAATCACATGATGGTAATGCTAGAATGGTACAAATAGCACATAGGTGTTTTGTTGCCAGGGTGACTGGTCTCACCTGTATACCAGCGCCAGTATGTTCAGCATGGTGGCTACGTCTGGGTGGGTGTGGCCTGAGGACTTCTCCAGGTCTTCCAAAGCCTGTTGAGACATTAAAATAAGGCATGTCCCGGCATTTGATCTGTACTTAATGGTTTACATTTCTTAATATGCTTCATTTCCCCGTTTATACGCTCTCGTTGGGCAAACGCTCTCGTTGGGCAAACGTTGCTCAACTGGTGTCCATACAGGACACCAGTTGAGGGCGAACACCCCTCCCACCTGTTTGCAGAGTGGCACAGCGACCTCGTATCGACCCTGGGACGCGTACTGGATGACCAGGTTGTGGAGCGTTCGAAGGCGGGCGGGAATCTCGTAGCCGCCCTGCTGGGCTGCGGCCGCTGCACTGCTGTGGTGAGGCTGGGACACTGAACAGCAATAAACAGACAAATACACAGAATTGAGTTTGGGCTTGGACTTGATGAGAGCTATCAATTGCATTTTTGAGTCACATTTCATTAACGTTAGTAAATGAATGACATCGGATGCATTGAAGCTCAGGTTGGTAATCTTCAGAAACACTTTGTTATAATAATAATAATAATCCATTTAATTTATATAGCGCTTTATAAAGATACTCAAAGACACTTTATATGTTACATTTCATACGCCGTAGACACAGCTATGGGGAGCAATGTAGGGTTAAGTGTCTTGCTCAAGGGCACATCGACTAGGGTGGGGATGGAACTGCCAACCCCCTGATTGAAAGGCGGACATGCTAACCACTGACCCATAGCAGCCCCACGTTATAGCTGTCTAAATCATCTTTACATCCCGACAGCAATCCATGAATCAAATGCTCTGACAAAAAAGAAAACAATCTGATGTGTGTGATGTAATAAACTGCAACTTGTCGAGCTCCTTCTGCAAGATACTTATATATTTCAGACAAAATTAACAAATTGATTCCATTTAAAAAAACTAATTTAGCTGGATGAGAAAAGCACGTTGATTAAAAAGATAATTGCAATAAATCTACACAATGTATGTATATGTGTGATGTTGAGTTCATGAGTGTCTAAACAGGGCAAACCACATAGACATTAAAAGTCAGTTCACCTAAATTACAAAAACATTTCTAGCTATGCAGTCACATTGTGTGAGCTTCGGAAACTTCAAGGTGATCCAAGATTTTTCTGTGATGATGCTAAACCCACTAATATGTGACCTTCCTTCCTTTAAACGAGCATGGGAACATCCCATTTATGCTGGGAATGATTGAAAAGCGCTGCCTTTTACTGGGAGAGACATTAAAGTCTTACTCTGCGACTGTTCCTCGTCCTCGGTGGGAAAGAGGTCATCCAGAGACTCTTTGGTGGAAGATGTGTCTTTGTCCTCCTGAAGTGAGAGACACACACACACACACTAAATTAACTGATAATTCAAAGTGGTGTGTCACGCTAACAAACATAAATGTACCTCCAACTCTGCAGCTTTGTGTTTTTTTTTTTAACCATTTAATTTACCAACACATGGTTGAGTCTCAGTGCTCTCATCAAGCCCATTACTATGAAGGTAGATTTGTGTCTTTATTACGCAAACAAACAAAAAAGGTTTTGAGAGCAAATTTCTCGTTTGTAAGTAAATTAATTGTTAGTTTTGCTTATGAAACTATAATTTGTTTCTGCAAAAGTTGAGTTTGGCCGTAGTGGGCGGGGCATACGCTGCTGCTTTAGTCAGTGTAGTCAGGACAGTCCACTTTAAAGCTGGTTCTTAAAGCTGCAGAATCGAACAAAGGTGATCACAGCCGGTCAGATTTGTGTCCGACTTGATCCCGACACGCTCTGTGTTCATTTTGAAAACAGTTCCTCATTAACACATCTATTAGACTTCCTTTTAGCTCTGGTTTTGATGTCCACCAACTCTTGAGGGAAATATGTCTCTTTATATGCTAAATGCAGTGACGTTGTCCAGAGCGTGAATCGTATTTATATAGCCAAGCTATTTAGAGACAATGGATGGGTACAATCTCAGGCAGTAACTACATTGGCAACCTATCAACATCACTGTCCATCCTCCACTTTGTCTACCAAGCAAGTCTCGGCCTGCTGTTGGGTGCTGGTTAGGTATCGTACAGTGCATTTATTAGCGCTTGTTTCCCAAAAACACCTGTAATTATGAAGGTAGATTTGTGTCTTTATTACGCAAACAAACACAAAAGGTTTTGAGAGCAAATTTCTCGTTTGTAAGTAAATTAATTGTTAGTTTTGCTTATGAAACAATAATTTGTTGCTGCAAATCAAAAACCTTCGCTCTCAAAACGAAAAGCTACGAGTTGAGTTTGGCCGTAGTGGGCCAAACTCTTGTGTAGTGGGCCAAACTCGGCGGGCCAATTTATGTAATACGCTGCTCAATGAGCGAGGAGTTTCTATTGGTGGATTTGGTTGGGCTATTGGCTCTTGGCTCGCTATGCTAACGGGAGGTTACGGTGAATGCACATGACCGGCTGTGATCACCTTTGTTCGATTCTGCAGCTTTAAGAACCAGCTTTAAAGTTGACTGTCCTGACTACACTGACTAAAAACCTTTCTGCGGTTTTAATTGAATTAAGTTCATATTCCCGCCTGGTTTTCTTGAATCTTGAATGTCCAGATAAAGGCCACGCCTTTTTTCTCCCACATCTGATCCTCTGAGAACCCCTAATTGGCTGGTGAAGTAGGGATTGCCAACTCTTCCGGAACATACATTTGTGTTTGTCTCCTCACCAGCTGTGGCTCCTCCAGGTCGTATTTGCGTATGGAGGACATGAACTGCAGGTGTTGGTTCTGCTCCTCGAGGGTGACCACCTCCTGCTCCCTGTCCTGCAGCCGCTGCTGAGCTCCTGCCAGCTCGTCCCTCAACCACTGGTTTTCCTGACAGAGACGACGCACCTGAGGAGGAGGAGGAGGAGGAGGAGTAGGGGAGAGAAAGCAAGAAAAAAAAAGGAATGAGGAAAAGAAAGCAGATGGTGGAGAGGGGATGAGGGACGACGAAGAGGATGGTTGTGGGAACAAGAAGAAGAATAAAAAGGGGGAGGAAAAAGATGATTAATTGATAAAATGACATGAGGAAGGACAGCAAAGACGAAGACACAGAGGGGGAAGAGGAAGAGAGAAATGAGTAGTTGGAGATGAAGGAAGAGGCAGAGTGAAAGAGGACAAAATAAGTAGGCGCAGGTTATGAGAAGAATATGAAGGAGGATTTGAGTGAGCATCACTCAAATTCAGGGTCAGAAAAACACTGAAGGATTTAAAGACATCAGAGAATCTCCATCTACTCTTTATCTCTTTAGTTTTTATTCTCCTTTTTTCCTAACATGTCCTGCAGTTACTCACCTGAGCACGCAGCTTCTGTTTCTCCGCCTCCAGTGAACCCAGATGAGCCGACAAGGCCATCATCACCTGGAGGAACAAGAGGCAACTGAAACATGATGTCCAGACAGCATTTCTGCACTCTTTGCTTTCAAACGCATTTCAGAATCAGAATCAGCTTTATTACAGTGTGCACGTACATGGAATTTGACTCCGGTTACACATACGCTCTCATCGTACAACATATTTAAATTACAATTACAAGTGACAGGATAAATATAAAAAAGACATTAAAGACAACAATATCAACATGTATGTACAATATAAACAACAACAGTGAAATGGGGATGTAGTGCAGAAAGGTGGTAATAGTGCAGATGGAGGTGATTAATTGTTCAACAGAGTGACGGCCAGAGGGAAGAAGCTGTTCCGGTGTCTGGTGGTTTTGGCATACAGTGCTCTGTAGCGCCTACCAGAGGGGAGGAGTTGGAACAGCTTGTGTCCAGGGTGTGATGGGTCTGTAGTGATCTTACCAGCCCGCTTCCTGACTCTGGAGGTATACAAGTCGAGGATAGAGGGCAGGCTGGAACCAATAGTTCTCTCAGCAGACCTGACTATGCATTGTAGTCTGTCTCTATCCTGTTTGGTGGCCGATCCAAACCACACACTAATTGAACAGAGAACAGACTGGATGATGGCAGAGTAGAACAGGATCAGCAGCTCCTAAGGCAGGTTGTACTTCCTGAGCTGGCGCAGGAAGTACAACCTGCGCCCTGATGTTGGCTGCCCACTTCAGGTCCTTGGAGATTGTGGATCCCAAAAACCTGAAGGACTCCACCGCAGACACCGTGCTGTTGAGTCTGGTGAGGGGGGGTAGTGTTGGGGGGCTCCTCCTGAAGTCCACTGTCATCTCCACAGTTTTGGGCTTGTTCAGCTCCAGGTTGTTCTGACCACACCAGCGGACCAGCTGTTCAACCTCCTGTCTGTACGAAGACTCATCACCGTTCCTGATGAGGCCGATGACCATTGTGTCGTCAGCAAACTTCATTCAATTCATTCATTTTAATCCTTAAGCCAACTTTTACTCTGAACTGTTTTCTTTGTTCCTCCCTTAACTTTGAAACGCTTGCTCAACCCTCAGAACAAAGAGGTGTTATACTGTCGGCCTTTATGCCATATAATTGTGTTATTGTGTTTCATTCTTAAAGCAATTAGATAATCACCTTTTAACATTGATCAGTGCATTTGTCCTGCCAGTTACAATAATGAGTACATTAATAACTTTGAAGGCAGGGAAGGCAAGCGGTAAAAAACCCTTATAAAGTTATTATTAAAGATATTACAAACTTGTTAGAAAAACATTGCCTATTTACACTTTAAGATTAAATGTAGCAACATCAGCATTAACCAGGAGTTTTGTTTTCTGGGTACCTGAAAAATGTAAGTCTAGTATTCACTCTCCTTTTAGCTCTATTTTGGTCTCCCACTCCTGAGAAAAATATCCGTCTCTGCAGCTGCTGAATGCTTCATTATGTCCACCAGCAAGTCACTAACTGAGCCCGTCTGGGATTTGATGCCCAGCGGTTAGCGTACGGTGGGTTTTCATCTTTATCCCAGAAAACCGCAGCCTGCTTTGGCAGAAAAAGGTCGCTATGAGAGCGGTGAAAGTGAACAAAAGCAGTTAAGTCGTGGGCCATGAAACCAAAGGAATGAGCCATAAGATGCTACAGAGCTCATATCAGATTATAATTAGCACAGAGAACACCTTTCTAATGGCGCGTACCTGTGCCTCGCTCAGCCCCAGCTCTATCCTCTCCAGTGATTGGCGGACGATGCCGCTCTTCTCCTGCTCCACGCTGCCACTCTCTGGCGCTGCCCGGCTCTCAATCACCACCTGCAGGTTCTCCAGCACACTGCGGTTCTCTCCTCTGAGCGCCTCTAGCCCAGCGATCACCTGCTGAGTGTTGCACAGAATCTCCTCCGCCGACAACATGGCTCCAGTTCTGAGGTTCCTCCTCTCACAGCAACTGACCTGGGAACAGCACAAAGAGGAAGTATACATCAAGGGTAGAATAAGTTATTATGGTGGTGGTTGTAGTAGTGGTAGTAAAAGAAGCAATAGTACAAGCTTGTGGTATCTGTAGAAATAGATCAAATAGATCAGTGCCAGTAATAGTCATAGAAGTAATACAATAGTAAAAGTGCCAGAAGGAGTAGTGGAAGTTGTGGGACAGCAATAGTAGTGGCTTAAAAGTAGTAACAGCCTGTCAGTATTAGAAGCAGTACAAGTTCTACCACAGTCGTAGTAATAGTAGTAAAAGCGGCATAGAAATAGAATTGGTAGCAGTAGCAGTAATAGTGTCAGTAGAAGTAGTGGTATACTCAACAGCTGTAGTGATAGCAGTAATACCACTATATATTATAGCGAACAGAAGAAATTGTTAGTAAACTCTTCCCATGTATGAATAATGGGGTTTTTTCGCCACGTTCTCTACATGCAAGCCAACTTTACATTTAATTTAAGTATTTCAAGTACTGATCTTTTAATATGAACCTGGCTTTAACTCATGCAATGTAATGTTGATTTAACTCTTTGAATTCACTTCAGTCAAAAAACAGCTCATTAATGTAAATGTATGGAGATGGATAAAGAGGATCAAGACATATTTGGGACAGGGATGTCGTATGTGTACAGATTGTAAAGCCCTCTGAGGCAAATTTGTAATTTGTGATATTGGGCTGTACAAAATAAACTGAATTGAATTTAATTGAATTGAAAATTATAAATTCAATACTTTAGTTTGATATTAATTAACAGTATCAAGAAGAACTTTACTACACAAACACATGATGTTTACAGTTTCCTATGTATATAATACAAGTGTTGAAGTAAATGCAGTTCACGGGTGTACAACAATACAAAACGATAACAAACATGTTATTTTCTATAACAGGGTCCGTTTACCGACAGGAATAATGTATTTTTAGGCTAATTTAAAGAACACAAGCCTCTCCGCTGATATAATGACGACTGCGTCACATAACGAGATATTTCAGTTAATTATTTTGTGAACACATCCTCGGCTGTACTGGACAACACACGTGCGTTTCTCAAAGGATGGTAATTACGCTCGGCAACACGATGTAAATACACAAACTTCCTCTCGGATCCACATGAACACAAAGTTATTAATAGCCTACCTGCTAAATCCAGGCTCCGGCGGCGTGGTTTCGTCTTTTTGTCCCCTCTGACCTATTGTTATTATTTTAGTATTAAAAGCGGAACTTGTCATGTACAGCAGAATATTTATGCGCACAGTATCTTTCAGTATATTATCTGTTGAACAGGTGGGACGGAAAGGAACTTAAAAACTGTAAATGATTCACCTGCTGCCTCCTCGGCTCTCAGCTCCTCCTGTCATCAAAGAGACATTAGCATTAAACTAGCATAACAACACTCCAGCTTCCGGTTTCTACCTTCAGAGTAAAATAGTCTTATCGTTGTACTGTGAAAGGTACCGAAGTGGATATTATTATATTATTGTAAGTATCAACTAAATCAAGTTGATACATTTTAAGTTTTGTGCAATAACTTTACAAATATGTCTAACCTACGAAGAACCTGACAGGTTTATCCCCATATGTTACGCTTTTATTTTGAAGGCAAAGTATCGTGACTTCTTGCATTTGTCCAGATATGTGGGAGTAAATTGACCATGGAGTAGAGGAGCAGTTTACCTTATCCCATATTTCCCACCATACACCGCGGCCGGTGTTACGGTTTAAAAAATAAATATATAATCATGTTCAATTCACGGGATTCGAACTCGTATCATTGGGTGGTAAAACAGTTGATCGTCGGGGATCTTACCACTAGGTCAAGATCGTCTCAAATTGCTCTGTTTATACTAATAAATAACATACAATTCAGTCAACAGTTGCCACGAAAGGCAGAGGGCAACCAGATCAATTTGCGACCACACTGCCGACTACCATGGAGCATGTTGACGTGAACCACGGAGCACGTTACAATATTGCTGGTTTCTCAAACAAATAGTCGGCTGTTTTGATTCAAAACGTCTTTAAAGTGCTGCAAATTCAAATTCATGAGGAAAATGTTTGTGACGTTGTCATGAGGGCCACTCATGTAAATATATGACAACGTTAATTTGGTAATGTGTATCATAAATGATACATGGTCATAAGTGTATGAATACCCAAACATTACACCCATATGTGATTGTTTACCATCCGTTCATAAAGTTTCTCATATTTACTTTGTTTAAGTGGCATAAATCACACCCTTTAATAAGGCTGATAACAACAATGGAAAATGTATTAAAAAAGCTAAACTCTTTGTATAAAATGATATTTGTTCACCTTGAGTGTGCACCATATTACACATTGTGATGTGATTATGTCTTTCCCTTATTAAACTAAGTGACCTGAGCTGTTTGACATCTCTGTGTTCTTGGCTGATTGAATTCTTAATGGTGTGGCTTTGCTTTTCTTGTGGCCTCTGTTGCGTTATTGTCCACATTTTGTATGTTTACCTCATGACAAACATTTTCCTCATGAATTTGCAGCACTGTAAAGACGTTTTGAATTAGAATAGCTGAGTATTTGGCCTAGTGGTAAGACCCCTGCCATTTAACTGTTTTACCACCCAATGATACGAGTTTGAATCCGGTGAATTGAACATGATTATATATATATATATATATATATATATATATATATATATATATATATATGTATATATACATTTGTTGTACTGTACTACAGAGTTCTTATACGTGACACATGTTTGCACAAAACAGGCTCCAAATGTTATGTCGATTGTGTGTTTTGTTATTTTACCAACTTTATTTCAAAGAAAAGGCAATTTGCTAACTTCCTGTTTCAACCCATAAACAACATGCAACGTTTCAACTCGAGTGGACGCTTTCTTTTAAAAGACTCTACAACGTCTAGTCCGGTATGTCTAAACATACTGGCCCCCTAGTTGAAGTTCTTGTTGGAAAGTCATAGGGCTCAATTAGAAGTAGTTGATGACCTGAATGTTTAGTTTTTTGTTTTAGCTGTGTGGCGGAAATATTCAAATTATTTACTTAAAGTATGTCTTACTGGACCTTTAGGCGACCTGTTTGCGACCTGTAGGCCCATTCAGTTATCCATCTGGGCTGTGACCACTTTTGCTTTTGGCTTTCTGTAGGTAAAAGTTTTAGTTTCTGTAGAGGGCGCTATAGATAAGTGAGATAGCCCAACAAACAGGAACCATCATAGAGCATGCATGTGACAGTTATATGAGCGGGTTGATGGACGGCTCAGCTGTCAGGTGGGCAGAGAAGCACCAGCAACTGACTGTGGGGGCAGGCATGCAAGGGCCTGGCCATATAAGGTCACTGGTCGCCAGGGAAACTCCTCCAGGCTTCTGCTTATGACAAACAACCCTCAATACATCCTGCTCACATATTCACTGGTATTTACCAGGACTGGGATCAGGTAGGTAGCAGGAATTAAGAGAGAGCCCTCTGAAGCTTCTTCTCTGCGTAACATCTGACAAACTGCTGAGAAGAGAGCTTTTGTTTCAGCTCATGAACATAGTACAGATGACGGGTCAGCAACCTTTTTATATGAAGTACATTTTCAAATGTTCTTTTTAGTGTGCCATAAACATTTAAGTAAGGGGAATTTTAATCATTCAATTCAATTCAGTTTATTTTGGATAGCCCAATATCACACATTACAAATTTGCCTCAGAGGGCTTTACAATCTGTACACATACGACATCCCTGTCCTAGGATCTCACATCGGATCAGGAAAAACTCCCCAAAAATAAACTTTCACAGGGAAAAAAGGGAAGAAACCTTCAAGAGAGCAACAGAGGAGGATCCCTCTCCCCGGATGGACAGAAGCAATAGATGTCATGTGTACAGAATGAACAGCATTTACAAAGTTACATAAACACATTACATGAATATGACAATGTATGAATGGAACTCCAATCCATGAAACAGAAGGAGGTAGAGAGGAGGGGGGGGCGGGGCGCATCAGCAGGGCCAACGCGGGAGGCCGGCTCACCAGGCATCAGACACCTCCAGGTCCAATGGACCCTCTGAGACGTGAAGTCACAAAGACTCCGGGGAGGAAGCAGAGTTAATAAGGTGCAATGGAGAGATGTAAATTCATCCATAAGGAGAGAGAGGAGAGGAGATAGGTGCTCAGTGTATCCTAAAACATCCCCCAGCAGCCTATAAGCCTATAGCAGCATATCAAAGGGCTGGACCAGGGCAAACCTGGTTGAGCCCCTATCATGGCACCACATATATATTTCAAACTCCGAATGAGATATATACAATCTATTGTTACCATATACAAATTTAACACAAAGAAAGCAATATCTGGTGACTCTTTAACAGACTAGAATTAGCATACAGTTCATCAGTTTGAACTAAAGGTGCAATCAATGTACATGGAGAAAAGAAGCTTGCATATTGACTCAGAGACAAGGATTGAGTCCAGTAGAGAGTTCAGGGCTCTGCTGCAGGTAAAGGCCCACAGGGCTCACACCTGACCTCAAGCCCCCATACAGGCTCTAATCAAGCCAGGCCCCTCCCACTTCCTGCTCCTCCTCAGAGAGCTCCGCCTCCAGATCGGCTCTTCTCAACAGCAATCATGTGAACCGCTTTCACTGGCGGCTCCGTTCAGAAAAGAAAAAAAAGCAAATACAAAAACATGGACAAACTATAATACATTACAAAACATAAGAAGCAATCAAAGTATCCATTGAAGATGAACAGTAACAATAAAGAGATTGCAGGTGACAAGTGTTGCATCTTGCTACTGAAATGTCAGGAACATCATGTAGGCCCCCCCAACAGATGACAATTAAGACACAAAATTACAAATAATGAGAGACATAATTCAAGACAGCAGCACAAACAGGCTGAGGTCGGCTTTGACTTCGGAAGGTTCCCAAATGTGTGAAATAACTCGGAAGTCTCTAAGTGGCCTCCATGATGAGAGCCGTTTGAGTTCTCTAAATGCTAAAGAAAGGTGCTTCAATGCCTCCTGTCTTATCCCATTTAGCATCGGGAACACTGAACCATCTTTTACGAAAGGAAAGAAGATAATGCCAATCACAATTTCAAATCCAACCTTGGTAATAAAGTCATATTTTTCTCCATTGTTTCCACGTTTAATCTGACGTGTTCCATTATTTACAGCGAAGGGTTTAGTTCAATAACAACAAGCATCAGTTAAAAATGACCAAATAGGTCTATAGTCCAGTAAAAAACTAAAATTTAACTAAACGGTTAAATTCACATTATGCCCATAGAAAATATTGATATTGAACAGTTTAATAGTTGTGGTTTGAGCGATCTGCTGGAAGCAGTGTTGATCATAATGTGTGACACCATGAAGGAAGGAACTGCGGGTGAAGCACTCTTATTGTGGTCCATTCAAAATGTATTTAGCCATGTCAGCCCCACATCAGTAACATCCGCAGTCGCATCATCGTTACGTAGTTCGGTGAAAGTGGAGTCCATCAAACTCAAGGAAAAGTGATTAGGAAAAGGCCATTTTTAGACTTTTTGATTGTAGAACTTACCCTCAGATTTGGGATGAGCCTCGCTGCCCTTCAGTTCCCACCTTCACTGCTCGTCCAGTGAACTGAGGTAGACATTGATTGGAGGTTCAACCTCCCCGTCGTGCAGCATTGCTTTTTGTTGGACTTGAGTGTTCTTTGTTCATCTTGTTCTCTCTTGCTAAGTGCACTTTCAATCGTCTCAGTGAAATTCATCTCTGAACCATACTGCCGTCTGAGTGAGAATTGTGTTTAAGACGGTGTATTTACCGCAATCAATTTTACCATAATAAAACCTTTTAAACAGTAGATCCAATACTTTGATATTAGATTGGAAAAGCTGTTAGCACTAACTAACACAATATTTTATGACGCTCATAAAGGCAGTGAAATATGAAGCTGTATCTGCAGCAATTGGACCAGCTTGATTTGGTGTCCCCAACGGTAGCTGAAGGTTAGCGGACACCTGAACAATGAGAAAGGTGAGCCCAATTCAGGGTGCAGCGTCGCCAGATGTTCCATGTTTTAGTGATTGTTCAATGGAAGGTTGCATTTGCACTTGTGCTTACATGCGTTTGCTTTAGATTGAGGTTCTAGTAATACCTTTTAATTATAAACTTGTATTCTAAGAAACAGCACTCTGCCTAAAACATAACAAACTACAATCCTAAATTAGTCTTTTACATTATATTTAAATCAGGAACTGTGTGAGTTTATCGATTTAAGCTGAAGTAGCTAAATGTTTTCCAGGCAAAGTTTACTTGTGCAGTTTCATATTTTTTCAAGATTTAAGATTAAATTAACACGGATTATAAAAGAGAAATACAGTAAATACTTATATAATAGCTACATACAAATATGTATAAATGAAGTGACTGTGTACACATTTGCTATTTTTATTATACTATATTATAGTGTATAATTAAACTACTCTCCTCTCCACTGGGAGCTGGATTCTTCACTCAGGGTCATTAAAATATGCAGGGTCACCACATATTTCCCAGTTGATTTTTTTTTCTCAACCTTTGACCCCTGTGCAGAAAAAAGAAACTACTTTATTTGTTCATCTGTCACAATGGATTTATTTGAATTCCCTTTAGCGCTCCCTTTAGAGTTCAAGTGAAACTGGGCACTGATCTGAACAATTTAGCTCCTCAATTACATATTATGTTGTATACTTTAATAGGTAAGTAACATTATGACAATACTAGAATCATATCGTTTTTTTGTTTTGTTTGTCCAGACTGAAAACCAGAGGGGTCAAAAGCTGCTTTGATATAAAATCACCTGAATGAAAAGCTCAGCCTTTTATATCCCACTTCAACCTCTTTTTTTTGACAAATGTTTTTTTACACACAAACACAAGACAAGACTAGACAAGACAAGGCACATCAAAAAGTACATATATTCAAATAGAGATATCAGTGGCATGATTTGTTGTTCGGCATTACTGACTGTTTCTCAGCAGAAACTAAATAAATAAATAAAAGATAACAGTAGAGGGTGACAGATATGTACATGCATGTAGATAAAGATACATATTAGACCCCACAAATAGAATGCTCTCACATTTCCTGATGTGACAAACGATAGACTATAGGGTTACAACAAAATCTTCCCCCTCCAAAAACTCCATAAATGAGCTCCAAATCTTTGAAGCTGTGTCATATTTCCCTTTAACTACATATGTAAGTTTCTCTAGGGCAAGGCACTGTAGCAGTCCCTCTATCCAATTCCGTTTGCTTGGCCTGTGAACAGATTTCCAAGCCATTGCAATTTTATGTTTAGCTTCAAGTAGACAAAATATGACCATCTTTTTTTTGCTATTGTTAAGTGTACAGTTTGCTAGGACACACCCAAAGAGACAAAGTTTTGGACATAATGGAAGTTGTTTGTTGATAAAAATAGATACAATATTAATAATCTCTTTCCAAAAATCTTGAATTAGGGTGCATTCCCAGAGGCAGTGAGCCAAGCTACCTTTATGTATCCCACATTTAGCACATGTATCCGGTGTATTGAGGTAAATGCGATGTAGTAACTCTGGAGAGATTTATGTTCTCATCAACCCTTTATACTGGAGAAGCTTGAACCTTGAATTTATTGATTGGACTTGACATTGTAGACATATGTCCTGCCATTCTTCTACAGTGATTTCTTCATTTAGGTCCGAACACCATGCTAGCCTTTTTGTCATCTGAGGATTCTTTTGCTGCGATAATAGTCTGATAAAACTTTGAGATCAGACCAGCTGATGTTTAGAGCTATCTTTTCTAAAGAATTTAGAGAGGGGAGATTTACAGAGTGCTGTGTCTTTATTATGAAGCTTCTTATCTGGAGATATTTGAAAAAATGTTTTGTAGCTATGCTAAACTTTTGCTTGATCTCATTAAAGCTTAAAAGTGTTTGAGCATCATAATCGTACAAATCTGAAATCTTTCCGATACCTCTGTCTGCCCATAACTTAAAACCAGGTTTGTTAATACCTGGTGTAATGTTTCTGTTCCCCCAAATAGGTGAGTATTGGGATAGAGGAGTCTTTTCCCCAAGATAACTTAACACCTCATACCATACTGTCAGCGTATTTTTAATAAAGGGGTTTGCAGTGTGTTTCTTCAAAGTGGCTAAGTTTGCTGAATAAAGGTAGAGATATAAGGGGATTTTGGAAGTTGTGGTTTCTTCCATCCTTATCCAGTGTTGACTGGTGTTCAAACTAATATGAGGCTGCTTGTAGTTGGGCAGCCCAATAGTATCCCTGGAGGTAAGGGAGTTTTAACCCACCTCGGTCATATGGTAAGTATAACAGGGTCATACGAAGTCTAGCGCGTCTATCGTTCCAAATGTATTTACAAAAAAGCTGTTTCATTTTGGTAAAAGAAGTTCGAAGGAGGAGCAAGTGGGATGGTTTGGAAGAGGTATAGGAATTTAGGAAGAATATTCATCTTCAGAATATTAATACCCCCAATCATGGAAATTGGCAAAGATTTCCATCTATTAATAGATTCAACTAACTAAGTCACAGGGTTATAGTTAGTAGGTACCATGGATTCTATTGTAGGCATAATTTTAATACCGAGGTATGTAAAGCTGTCCATAATGTTCCTAAATGGTGTATTTAGTGGTGGAGTTAATCTCTCAGATTTTTAAAAAAAAATAGGATTGGAGACTTTGATGTATTGACCTTATAACCTGAGAAGCTACCATATGTTCCTATTAAGCTTAGTAAAGAAGGTATAGCTTGTTTTAAGTCTGTCAGAAAGAGCACTATCATCAGCAAACAATCCTTCAGCCTTTTATGTCCCACTTCAACCTTTTGAACCTCCTTATGGATGAATTTACATCTCTCTACTTCCTCCCCGGAGTCTTTGTGACTTCACGTCTCATAGGGTCCATTGGACCTGGAGGTGTCTGATGCCTGGTGAGCCGGCCTCCCGCGTTGGCCCTGCTGTTGCGCCTCGCCCCCCCTCCTCTCTACCTCCTTCTGTTTCATGGATTGGAGTTCATGATGTACTACATGATGTTCCTGACATTTCAGTAGCAAGACTGTAACACTTGCCACCTGCAATCTCTTTATTGTTACTGTTCATCTTCAATGGATACTTTGATTGCTTCTTATGTTTTGTAATGTATTATAGTTTGTCCGTGTTTTTGTATTTGCTTTTTTTTCTTTTCTGAACGGAGCCGCCAGTGAAAGCGGTTCACATGATTGCTGTTGAGAAGAGACGATCTGGAGGCGGAGCTCTCTGAGGAGGAGCAGGAAGTGGGAGGGGCCTGGCTTGATTAGAGCCTGTATGGGGGCTTGAGGTCAGGTGTGAGCCCTATGGGCTGAACTCTCTACTGGACTCAATCCTTGTCTCTGAGTCAATATGCAAGCTTCTTTTCTCCATGTACATTGATTGCACCTTTAGTTCAAATTGATGAACTGTATGCTAATTCTAGTCTGTTAAAGAGTCACCAGATATTGCTTTCTTTGTGTTAAATTTGTATAAGGTAACAATAGATCGTATATATCTCATTCGGAGTTTGAAATATATATGTGGTGCCATGATAGGGGCTCGACCAGGTTTGCCCTGGTCCAGCCCCTTGATATGCTGCTATAGGCTTATAGGCTGCTGGGGGATGTTTTAGGATACACTGAGCTCCTATCTCCTCTTCTCTCTCTCCTTATGGATGAATTTACATCTCTCCATTGCACCTTATTAACTCTGCTTCCTCCCCGGAGTCGTTGTGACTTCACATCTCATAGGGTCCATTGGACCTGGAGGTGTCTGATGCCTGGTGAGCCGGCCTCCTGCGTTGGCCACGCTCCCCCTCCTCTCTACCTCCTTCTGTTTCATGGATTGGAGTTCGATTGGAGTTAGATGTGCAAATCAGTTGTGTGACTTTCTACATCAGAATAGTTTATTTGAGGAGTTTCAGTCAGGATTTAGAAAACACCACAGCACAGAGACAGCACTGGTGAAAAATACAAATGACCTCCTAATTGCATCAGATAAAGGACTCATCTCCATACTGGTATTATTAGACCTTAGTGCTGCGTTCGACACCATTGATCATGACATCCTATTACAGAGACTGTATCAGTCGATTGGCATTTCAGGTACCACACTAAGTTGGTTTAAATCCTATTTATCAGATCGATCTCAATTTGTAGGTCGGGCGGGCTAACTAGCGTAACTGTCTGAGCTTCGATGGTGCGGAACCGTGCATCTAACCCACTTAGAACTGCCTCCAACCAGCAAATGAACTACACTTGTTGCATGTACCGTTATCATTAAGAGAGGCAGAGGAATAGCTATACATGAGACACTCTGAGCGAGGGGGAGAGGAGGAAAACATCGCGAGCTGCTAAACTGGCAACCGAAAGTGATGTAATACGCTTACCGGAAGAGAGAGAGCGATGCGTTCAGGGAAGTCAGGACAACAATCTGCTGTGTGCTGTCCCTGCCGTTACCCTGGCTCTGTCCAATGGTGACAAAAGCAGCCTGAAAACACCTCACTAAAAAAGAAAGAAAACTTCCAGACTAGATTACTGTAACTCCTTATTGTCAGGCTGCTCTAATAAGTCTCTTAAGTCCCTCCAGTTGATCCAAAATGCTGCAGCTCGTGTACCAACAAAAACTAAGAAAAGAGATCACATGACTCCTGTATTAGCTGCTCTGCACTGGCTCCCTGTAAAATCAAGAATCACATTTAAAATTCTTCTCCTCACCTACAAAGCCTTGATTGGTGATGCACCATCATATCTTAATGAGCTTGTAGTACCATATTGCTCCACTAGAGAGCTGCGCTCACTAAATGCGGGGCTACTTGTGGTTCCTAGAGTCCAAAAAATTAGGATGGGAGCCAGAGCCTTCAGTTATCAAGCTCCTCTTTTATGGAACCAGCTTCCACTTTCAGTCTGGGAGGCAGACACAGTTACCTCATTCAAGAATAGACTTAAGACTTTCCTCTTTAATAGCGCTTATAGTTAGTTATTAACTCTGCTTCCTCCCCGGAGTCTTTGTGACTTCACGTCTCAGAGGGTCCATTGGACCTGGTGGTGTCTGATGCCTGGTGAGCCGGCCTCCTGCGTTGGTCCTGCTGATGCGCCCCGCCCCCCCTCCTCTCTACCTCCTTCTGTTTCATGGATTGGAGTTCCATTCATACATTGTCATATTCATGTAATGTGTTTATGTAACTTTGTAATGCTGTTCATTCTGTACACATGACATCTATTGCTTCTGTCCATCCGGGGAGAGGGATCCTCCTCTGTTGCTCTCCTGAAGGTTTCTTCCCTTTTTTCCCTGTCAAAGGTTATTTTTGGGGAGTTTTTCCTGATCCGATGTGAGGTCCTGGCACAGGGATGTCGTATGTGTACAGATTGTAAAGCCCTCTGAGGCAAATTTGTAATTTGTGATATTGGGCTATACAAAATAAACTGAATTGAATTGAATTGAATAGGAGGTTTCCTCAACTATTGCTGGATAATTTTGCAGATAGGAGGTTTTGCACTTTGGCCATCGATATCTGCTAATTTGCATTAATTTCCAGAACAAAAATCTGAACATTGGGTAAAGCCAGGTTCAAAATTGTTGATACATTTGAGTCAACGGTTCTTACAGAGGGATATATTTAAGATATCACACTATATTTAAGATATCACAAATACTGTCAACAACTGTTATAAAAAACATATTTCAGCATGTTTTTAGGAAGAAAATGTATAAATCAGGTTATGACTGCTATGTGAACTAACCCCTCTGTGAAAACCTTCAGAATACAGAGAGGTATATAGAAAGTCTTGTGTTTCTGAGCGCTACTAAAGTGGAGAGTTTGGACTCAGAGTCTGAGAAAAAACTAATTGAGGGAAAACAGCCTTTGAAGATATGTTTTATAAAATGACATACATTTTAAAGACAATAACTTCCCCAGTCACTACTGACATTAAGGCAATGTTTTCCTATATTACAGGTTTTCTGAAATGTTATCTTTAAATATGCAAATGACGATAACTTTTGGTGAATTTAGCAATCTACAGATGCAAATAGACAAAGTAGTAAACTAAATGTGTATTTTGGATGCTTTCTTTCCACTAATCTCAAAGAAGAGCATTTCACTTGTGACATAAATGCATACATAAGTGAGCGTTAATCCCAGGTATAATGTGTTTACGTTCCACTTAAATCCCGGATTAAATCCCAACTGTTGACCTTTCTGTGTCCATCACTCGGCCCTCTTCTCACAATCGTCCTGCTGCTTTGGCAAAGAAATCTACATTTTGTCAGTCTGGTCAAGAGAAGGTGGACAGACAGATGAATGGACGGAGGGACACAGGGAGGGACAGACATTAGGACAGCTGAGTCAACGCAATTTAATCGGGTGTCCTGGTATCAGAGATGGGAGGACCTGGTGAGGTGGCGCTAAAGATAGAAATCCACGGTTCGCCCCCGTCACACCACCACCCCCTCACGAGTTACCCAGGTAGCTCATGTTTCATTGCAAGCTCATCACTGTCACCTTCACAGAATACACAGAAGAAGAAGAAGAAATCACAGACATTCAAAACTATTGACCACAAAAAAGATAAATGACTTGCAGTGTAATGTTGCTCATTGCAACATTGGGTGAATAATCAATAGAGTGATCCCCTCAGGCATTCCAGCAGCCGTACACTCTACATTCAATACAGTAATAATAAAGCGAATTGGTATTCAAATAGAAGTGAAATACTACTTCTACATGTTCAAGCTTTTCTAAAACAATCCTGGCCATCATGTCATCTGCAGCACCATCGCCCATATAGCAGATTTCAACTAAACCAAACTGCATTGACATTCACTTTTGAGGGAACGTTTTTCTCCCAGATTATGTTTTTTAACTTGATGTGTCACAAATCCATTCAATAAAGGTCTGCGTATAAGTCCGAAAAGAGACCGGGTCAGGATGGGAGGATGACTGTTCCTCCATAACATATTTGGTAAAGCTCAATCAAAGCAACATAATTTGTCGGAGATGACGTTGGGATGAAACAAAGCAAGCAGGGAAACATTTCCTTCATCTTGGACTTATTCAGTGTCATCTCCAACCAACCAGAAAGCCTCACACCTCATTGGCCAAAAACCCCTCACTCCCTCTCATTCCCGTTCAGCTCCTGTCACCGTGTGGCAGACTGAACATGCACACGGTGACAGGGTCCCCTTACAGATGCCTGGGTCTATTTGTGGTGCACCTCAAATCGTTAACATGATTTCTTTCTGGCTCAGGACTGTCTGAACGAGTTAGTCCAGGCCATGAGGAATCCAGGGACGGCACGAGGGCTGCTGCTGCTTCCGGAGATTCTTTCACCAGAGGATCACTTCCCTTTTGAGTTATGTCTTCAGATGTGGGGTTAAGGTGTGATCAGTTTAAGATTAAAACACAAAGGTCAAGCCTTTGAAATGCAGTGTCTTGATAAACACAGACAAAAATTCAGGAAAATGCCCACACCTTGAGTTCAGTCATTTCTTGTTACATCCGTCTCTTCCCGCTCAGCGCATGGACCACAAAGACAAATTGCTGCGCTATAAGATGTTGTATAATGTCGATGGGGTCATCCCAAATGTGCTTCCGTGGAAGCCAACAGTGGTCCGACTGCCAGTTGTTCCTGGCAACACCCATGTGCGAATTTGTGAATGCATGTAACCCTCAACCACTCCCTAAGGCCTTTGCTGTGAATAGGAATCTGCCAACAGGCTGCAGCTCAAACAAGCTTGATATATATATATATATATATATATATATATATATATATATATATATATATATATATATATATATCAAGCTTCACAAAAATGTGTCCTATCTGTGATGCAATACAATTATGTGTTTCTTAACAAAGATGATTCCAGTATGTTTAAATGGCATTTTCAGTTTGAAGCATATGTTGATGATTATCCAGATAAAATTGTGACTCTCAATTATTTTTGGCCGGAAAACTTGCGTCATTAAATTTGCACATCGTCCCGTGCTTAGTGTTGATGAATGCACACACACACACAAACTTCACCAACTCTACGATCTCGTATGAGCCTGCAACTCAGGTCTGTGCAAACCATTTCATCCCTCAAACCTGTCTCATATGGATCAGAACTACATTTTAAACATTTCCTCACGTAGACATACATCAAATAACAAACACTAAAAATGCACTCAGTTCAATATCGTGTCATTTTGCGTGCGCTATAAATAACAAAAGTATTCAGCTATCTGTTTTTTGTGTGCGCAGTGTGTTCATGAGATCCAGAGGGAATCATTATAAATGATTCAGTGTTCCCTAAGTGTTACATAACTGTCCTTGGTGCCTGTTTCCCCGGGGCAGCTGCAGGGTTGGGGTGGCGGGGGGGAACTGGTATGGGTGTGCTGGTGTGGGGGGAGTGCTGAAGGATACAATGACAGTCTAAACTGGGATACTGGATCTGTGCCACGGTGGCAAACGCACTACAGGACTGACTGGTCTGAATGGGCAGAAGACACACACACACACAGCACATATCACACGTCAGTCAGCGTGACCTTTGAGTTTTTTTGATGGGGGTTTGTGGTCCAGGATGTAGTGAAGGATAAACCTGTATATTGTAAAATAGACTTAATACATTCTTTTAGGCTGTCTACGGTGCATGTCACAGCTGCTGCTCTGTTGCCACACTTTATTATTTATCTTACATATTTTGTATCTGCATGCAGTTGGTTGCATGTATCATTTAGGGCCCCGCATTGGCAAATCTGTAACGGATTGTAGCGACATGGAGAAAGACTCTCTCTATCCCTACACTTCTGAAAACAACAGTCCTCTGTACATTTGCAGTTAAAAAAGCCAGCTGAAAGTACAAATACAACCACCAAGGTGCACCCACCTGTAGTGTGTGTGCTAAGTATGTACTGTGATGCCTTTCTCGATATACATAATTTGATCAAATGAAACACTGACATCTATTCTTTTGGCAAGTTAATCACATATCTCACATCTGGGTATCTGGAGTGCTTCTACAAAAACAGTGAAATAAGACCACCATTAGCCACACCATCTGAGCATCTCCGCCCACGGCTTTAGAAGGGGGAGGGGGGGACAGAAGATAAAAAGGACTGTTTCAGCATGTAAACATGTTTTAGTGGAAGTATGAACCTGAAAATGAGCATTGTATATCACCTTTGAATCATTCAACTTTAAATAGGTACATTGATAGGTTTAAAAATGGAATATTAATTTGGTATATATTGGTAATTATTTCAAAGATTCAGCAGTACATGCAAATCCCAGATTGTTAACAGCTTGGTTGTAGATAGAGTACCAACAGGCCGAGAACAGAGCCATGTGGTGCACCAAAACAAAGCACTGAGCATTGAAATGAGCATTAATAAGCAGGTGCCCGAATACCTCTCATGGTCTTTTTTTAGCCTTGTGTGTTTTGGGGAAGCTCGATGTTTTGCTTCACCTGTTTTCAAACTCTGTCACAGGCCAACACCCTCTTTATCTGCACACACAGCTACAAATACAATCTCTGACTTTTATTAGCTTTCTCCACCCAAATGTTGAAGAATATGCTGATTTGAATGCTTAATATAACAACTCCTACATTCTCCTACACAACTCCTATATTTGTATTCTATTGTGTATATATATTTTATATATATATATATATATATATATATATATATATATTGTATATATCTGTCATCCCTGTTCTTATATTTTATTTTGTGTGTTTAGTTTATTTAGGCTATTCCATTTGGTGTCTGTAAAGTGTTGGGCGCTACTATGACAACAAATTTCCCCTTGGGGATCAATAAAGTATATATCTATCTATCTACCAGAAAATAGTGTCTCAACACAATAATGTTGAAAGCACAAGGAAATTAAAATTATACAACAACATCTGAAACCATAGAGGTTGTTCTTTGGGCTGTATTCTCTATTTTTCTTTTATTATTTTTCTTAACAAGGCAGTATCTTTACCTTGTAGTTTGAGGTTTTCATGAAGGATATTGTTTTCATTCAGTTTCAATTCATTTTTTTACTTTTTAGTTTGCTATGATGACCCTGCTGACCTAGTTCTCTGTTATGTTTGGGGGGAACCTGCATCTTAAATAAGCCGTCTCTCAGCTCCACCCATTAATTTCTACTTTGTCACATGATGTACGTGTGATTTAATATCTGTCTGTGGGTAGATTACTGAGGTCTATCACATTACCAGTGGGGGGTGGGTGATGCTGCTGGACTCCAGGTTTCACAGTTAGAGCGAGATCCGACTCAGAGTTTAACCTTTTGAGCTCAGACTTAACTAATGGCCTTTTGCATTGGATACGAAGCGATATTAAACTAAACACGTGTGATATATGATATGATATATGAAAATTAAACTTCTGAAGAAAGCACAAGGCATAAAACACACATGAATTTCTGTTCTCCCTACTCTGATTTTCCTAATGTCTTGAATTTGGACAGCCTGTCGCTATGCGTCACTAAGTGACCACACAGGGAGCAGTCACACATGCAGACACCTCCACTTAGCATATTGATATTAGTGAGAGGGGCCACAGCTCAATGAAATACAATCTGTAATTCTGAATATTACGATGATGTAATCAAAGACAAAGGCGTTATTTTAACTCCTAAATAGGATGGCAGAAAGAACTCCAGTTACCGGAGAAACTGCTTTTCTTAAACTGACCAGCTGAAAGCACGTGTAATATAAAGCTGTACTCTGTCGCCATCTCTATTTTGTTAAAATCATATTAAAACTACAGCTAAGATGATATATTAATATCTTGAAAACGCTATCTTTAAAATGCTTTTCATCCTTTTAAATTGTTTTTTTCTCAATTTAATGTACTTTTATTATCCTATTACTAGTGGAAATGTGAATTACTTAAATAATATAAATCTAGAGTTACTCTCATTGTAAATCCCTTAGGTTAAAACATTGGCCCGTAAATCTAATTTCATCACCAGTGCAATAATGGTTGCACATGCATTTAATATATAAACATATGAGGGCACATGTGCTCTTTTGTACACGGCTGTGCACAACTGGTCCTTCCTGCATCTCCCAGCAGCTACGAGCAGGCAGAAGGTGAAAGGTTGGACCGAGCGGCTGCAGCTGTTTCTCGTCTCTCGTCTCTCGTCTCGAATGTTGTGTGATGTTGGTTCTTGCCTTTTAGAAACTCACCCGGTCACAGAAGACCCCCACAGCCAATCAAATGAGGGGACCCCAAGTCTAGTCAGCCAATAGGGACAGAGGTCTAGGTATAAATACCTAAGCCCATCATCTGGCAGAGTTGGGCAACCCTTACATTCGGTGGACAGGATCTGATCCCGGGATTTGTTACCTTTCTTTTCTCCTAAGCAGGTAAAAAAAAGAAAAAGAAAAGAAAAAGAAAATCAATGCTTATTCAGGCATTTTTTATGAATCCTGAAGGGAAAGATTATGGGGATTTTTCTATATCAGTATAGACAGATACCTCACCCTCAGCCCAAAGACTAAATCTCTCTGAGAGGGAAGCATTTTGAACCAAATCTCTGTCACACAGATTGCTTAATTTATGAACACTGGAGTCTTGAAAAATGTTTTCGTCTTCATGCATTTTTCTTTGTGTCAATGAAATAGAAACTACTAAAATCTCGTCTGATCGATCGTTCTTCTCTCGTTGCACATTGTAGTGAAACTTCTGTCATTGGAAATGGGTAGCACTGGTATGCTGTGAGGTGTCATTGAATTACGTTGTGACTGTCAGCTGTTGCTGACGCCAGCAGGGCAGGCTTGAAATGCATCTCCGAATAGTTTAGGGTGCTTGATTTAGTCATGGGAGTTGTGGGGCCTTCTGTGAGGCAAGCAATACTCAACGCTTTGACCTTTCAGTGCACCAGGGGTCATTAATCCACTGCACCTCAAGCCATTCTGTCTGACGGAGAGAGAGTTTGGCTTCTATTAGATAGCGAATGATGCCTAGAAGTTTATTAACATTTATCCTGACAGATTCTGCAGTTCTTTTAATTTCAGCTTTTTTGTCTCCGTTTTGTTTTTTGATCAAAGTAAATAAGTAGTTAATTAGTTAATTATATTGTTCACGGTCTTAACGTTAAATGGTTTATTGCTTCTGGTACCAAAGTACTTTTTCTGCTACCTATGTATTGCAGCATTGCTCAACCACTAAGTTTTCATTAATCTGAGGCTGAAAGAGAAAGAGAAGAGTAAACCATTCATCCTAATGTGACATGGGAGGAGTGCAGGACAAGAGGGGGCACAGCCACACTATTAATAATCTTTTGCTGTGGGTGGGGGGTGGGGGGGGCAGGATAGCTGGTAGGAAAGCATGTAAAGAGAGCAGCTGGGAGAGAGAGAGAGATAAAGAGAGAGAGAGAGAGTGAGGGAGCACGACAAAGTGAAAAACTAGAAAACAGAATGAGATGGTGTCTCCTCTTAACCAGAAAACTCATTGACAAGGCACTTGAAAAACTTGGAGAATTACCAGATAAGAAATATGGTATCACTATGGATCACTATGTTTGTGTCTCAGTCTGCTTTGTTACATCACTGCAAGAAAGAAAGAAAACAATTTGTAGCTTGTAAAACAATTTTTTTTAACTCTTCAGGCTGCTTCTATAATGTCCTTCTGATTTGACACAATAAGGAAAAGTGCCTGATTAGACCCGAGTCTGTAAAACAACTCCAAACCCAAACTCTTGTATACTGCAGACGCACCAAATGAGTCTTCAAGCATTGGACATTCTAGAAAATAACACCTCCTCTTCTCATCTCTTTCCAGGTGGAGTAAGAATTGCAGCCATGGCGAAGAACTGTCATAACGACTACAAGATGAAGTTCTCTGCGGACGAGGAGTTCCCCGATCTGTCCCTGCACAACAACCACATGGCCAAGGTACAAAATCCTACTCTGCCATTTTCTATCCATGGCCACCCAAAACACACACCGGTGGCATAACTATAGACAGCCCATGCAGTGCACTGGGACCAGTGGGGCCACATAGAGATTACAAGCCCCCCAACAACAACTTGAATCCCCCAATAACTGCAGATTGCCATGTTGGAAATGGGATGTCACAAATTATTAACAGGGTGCTATATATTCCCTTTTATTTTTTGGGTAAAATAATCAGTAGTGATCTATAACACAATGATATGTTTATTCTACATAAACTGTGAAACTATAAATACACTTTAAAAACATATTCAATGAAATGAATACTATCTTATTTTCTTTGATATTTTTGTATATACAGGTACATACAGATTTGCAAAGATGTTTGCTGGGTAATACGCATGTTGTCCAATGACAAGTCTCTGTGTGATCATGCGATCAAGCTTACTTTCTACTGCAAAAAGAATGACAAGCTGAGCACATCTGCCAGCCGAGCGAAACTCTTCAAATCAGATTGCTTTGGCTTTTCATATGAACGGTTGCCAGCCTATGGCGTGTATGCTTCATAACTAGTACCCAGTGTGCACTGGGGCACTTCATAATGCCGTTCACTAGGGCCACGTATAACTAATTACCTTATGCCACTGTCCTGCACAATAATGTGCAGCATTGCATTGTTTTTAAATTTTTCTTTCCAAAATGTACCTCACAAGAGAGAAGTTACTGAAAATACAAATGTTTTTTATTAGAACCAGATGGAGTGCTAAGATACTGAAAGGAACTCATATAATCACTGACATGTGTGTCATCTGTTGTAGGTGCTTAACAAGGATATCTACAACAAGCTGAGGGGAAAGTCCACCCCCAGCGGCTTCACCGTGGATGACGTCATCCAGACTGGTGTTGACAACCCTGGTAAGGAGCAGATCATCAGCATAGAGACGAACACACACATCGGCAAAGATAGGGTTTGAGGAGACATAACTGAACCAAAGCAGGCACTATATGTAGCCAAATATGAGAAATTATTATTTAATGATTATGGATTGCCGCTAAACCCGTCACATGGTGGTACAGGCACAAGAGGATCCCTCCATACATAATCTTCAAATTTGAACTAGCAATGTTGCCAACTTCCTCAACCTTGTCCCAAAGGCCACCCCTTCATCATGACCGTGGGTTGCGTTGCTGGTGATGAGGAGTCCTACGAGGTCTTCAAGGATCTGCTGGACCCCATCATCTCCGACCGTCATGGCGGGTACAAGCCCACTGACAAGCACCAGACCGACCTGAACTTCGAGAATCTGAAGGTGAGCGGTGGAGACCTGCAGGGCGGTATTGTTGTAGATCAGCACAGCTGTAAGAAGGAAGGCAAGCATCCTCAACCAATGAATGGCCATTCATTTATCAATTGTAAGTAAGTAAGCAAACCAGTAAACCATATGTATTCACCCCCAAACTTTGATCAAACTCAGTCTAACTCCTCATATGTGAAGCAAAGGCAACTCTTTAAATAAGTCATTAAAAACGATAGCTGGGATATCACAATAATGTGTCTGTTTTGTTTTCCTGCCTTCTTCCCTCAGGGTGGTGACGATCTGGACCCCAACTACGTGCTGTCCAGCCGCGTTCGTACCGGACGCAGCATCAAGGGATTCACCCTGCCCCCCCACAACAGCCGTGGAGAGCGCAGAGGCATTGAGAAGCTGTCCATTGAGGGTGAGTGTCCACCGGATGACAACAATGCCAATCTATGAGTCTAACACAACACTTGTAGAATGCAGGATAAATTCATCAGGGACTAACTGTCCCCCTTCCTTGGTTCTTCCCCTTCAGCCCTGGCCAGTCTGGAGGGTGAGTTCAAGGGAAAGTACTACCCCCTGAGCGGCATGACAGACGCCGAGCAGGAGCTGCTGATCAGTGATCACTTCCTGTTCGACAAGCCTGTGTCTACCCTGCTGACCTGCGCTGGAATGGCCCGTGACTGGCCCGACGGCAGAGGCATCTGGTGAGGGGCACACAGAATGGAAACGAAATATGAAAATGGATACAGATATAAGACTTCATTGGTATTCCCCCAGTTTAGAAAGCAAAGAGATGATCATATATGTGCTATGATCAGCTGTAAGAGCAGATTATATGTGCCCATATAAACACACTTGCTAAACAAACGACCACCCTCTGAACTTAAGTCTCCCCTCTTCCTAAGCCAACCTTCAGAACCTTTACCATCTTTCTCTTTCTCCAGCAGCCCTAATATGAAAATCCTGATTATTCCTCTTTTCAAACATCTGTTAAAGTGTGTCATGAATACCAACACACAGTGGGCACAGCTGCAGCATGCACTGCCCATTACAGTGACTTGACATCCCACAAATTAAATCCATAGCTCAGCCACTTCACATCATGAGGGTCAGCGGTTTGGCTTACATGCTGGGGAGGTTTACTTTCACAACACACGTTGAGAAACAGTTCTACCAAACCGTACTTGTGCACCACTGTTCAAACTCCATCAAATGATTGGTTCACAAATATTTTGCCCTGAATGCAAATCAAGTGAAACTGACCTGGATATTCTTCTTGCAGGCACAACGACAACAAGACCTTCCTGGTCTGGGTGAACGAGGAGGATCATCTGCGTGTGATCTCCATGCAGCTGGGAGGCAACATGAAGGAGGTCTTCAAACGCTTCTGCGTTGGCCTGCAGAAGGTACAACACAAAAATAAAGAAATGCACAGTTATGTAGACCCATTCTGCACAATTCAACTGTGTCAAAGCCATTTCACGTCCTTTTAGCAAAATACATTCCTATGGATACTTTCTCTGTGCTGTAATGATATACATGGTGGAATTATTAAACCTTTTAAATAGAAATTCCATGTCTGTAATACAACTTAAGGATGTTTAATTGATGTATAATATTAACAGATAGGTCTGATTAGTGTTTAGTTACATCCGTCCGTCAAGATTCGACGAAGAAAGTTAAAGTATTTTACCCATCATGCATTATTCATTTCACTTTCCTCATCACTGCTCAGATTGAGGAGATCTTCAAGAAGCACAACCACGGCTTCATGTGGAACGAGCATCTGGGCTACATCCTGACCTGCCCCTCCAACCTGGGAACCGGCCTGCGCGGTGGAGTGCACGTCAAGCTGCCCAAGCTCAGCACACATGCCAAGTTTGAGGAGATCCTCACCAGGCTGCGTCTGCAGAAGCGTGGCACAGGTACAAAACAACAAAAATTAAGTCTTAGAGCTAGCCAGAAGTTAGCATTTTCAGAGGCGTCCCAAGAGCTGCAGCTTTAAACATTACACGGCTGGATGGGGCGAGGTAAAGAATTACCACCAACATTTGCATTTATTAGCAAATATTAGGAAATATGCTGGAAATACAAATACACAGATTAAGATTTAAAAAAAATTGAATCCATGACACTCACTTTAGCTCCTTCAGGTCAGCATGTATAGGCTGCCATAATTTGTGTGCTGCATTTTGGGAGATCTAAAATAGCCGTGGACAAACCAAACTGTGGCTCTGGATAGGGCAATTGCCAATTTCACATTAAACCTGTATTTAATCTACACACTGCAACCTTAAAAGGCCTTTTAAAATGTATAATTTGTACTATTTGCTACATTTGTTTTGGTTAGTAGCATTAATAATGTCCCGCCCTCTTACTTCATGGCTCATTTACTCCATCATATCCAGAGAAGTATTCAGGAAATACTTGACTTGAATTATTTTTCCTGCCGAGTCTCACTGTGACAATTGTATTAACTATAAAGGAGATTTTGTGTTGAACATACATTTATTTAATTGAAGTCTTGCTCAGCTTGAGTTAGTAAGGTGGCAATATTCAGCCGACTCCACCCATGTAGCTTTTATCCTCTCAGTCTCAGGGTGGGGGAGTGCTTGCGGTAGAAAGAGAACAAATTTTCTCCCATTCTTTTCCCTCCAGGTGGTGTGGACACAGCCTCCGTGGGTGGTGTGTTCGATATCTCCAATGCTGACCGTCTGGGCTCCTCCGAAGTGTCTCAGGTCCAGCTGGTGGTTGACGGTGTCAAGCTGATGGTTGAGATGGAGAAGAAGCTCGAGAAGGGAGAGTCTATCGATGGCATGATCCCCGCCCAGAAGTAAAGTGGACAGACAAGCAATGACTGACTGTTTTTTTACATGATAAAAAATAAACAGGTTGTAAAGTTATTTTACTGGTTTCGGCCAACTAGCTACTTTCTACATACTTCTTTCCGTCAAGAAGACACTCCACTTTTCTCTCTGCTCCTTCCTTCCTTACTCAACTTTACTAGTCTTCTCCTTTCCTGCTGTATCTTTGGTTCCAATTTCCTGTCACTTTAAATCACATCTCTCCCCATTTTCTCTGTAACATCCTGGGATCAATCCATGCATAATTTGGAATGGCTATGCACTGAAATAAAATGTTTTTTTGGTTGGAAAATATAACTGGACAATTAAATTATGCCCCATGTAACAATCAAACCTTTCATGTTGTCTTTATGGGAAACACACAGATCTTTTGCAACCACTCATAACAGATTGATAGAGATATGTTCTACTGATACATTTTAATACAGTAAACAAAATCCGTCAAAAATGTCCTGTCTAAACCTCGTGGTCCACAAAGATAGATGTACAGACACATAACATCCAACAATTTACAATAACACAAAGAAACCCACATCAAAGACATAAAAAGCCATATCCGAGAAAACAAAATCCACAAAATATGAAAGAGGTTGAAAGTTTTTATTTTTGTGTCACACATTATTTCCTAGGAGACATGCAGGATTGCAGGTCGATCATATTCATAATTGCAGCCCATAAATTACATTTTCTTGATAACAGCAATGGCTTCAAACACACTATACAACAGAACTGTAGCCTTAAAGCATGGCCCTAACTGTATCTACAGAACAGGTTCAGAGAGTGAGGCCCAGTTGTACACACAAAAATAAAATGAAAAATAGCCCTAAATCAAAGCTTCACATTTTCAGACAGTGGTACCTGCTGCGGCAGAAATCTTCCCATTGAACAGATACATTCCTGTAGACTACTTTACAGCTGTAAATTAATTAATTAACAATCTGCTGTATCATGAAACATTTCCTTTTACGTATCAATGTTTTGTTAGATGCTGCAAGTACACGTTATAATTGCTTGACTTCATAGAGGTACAATACAAGTACAACCACCTTCAGATTCGGTCGTGTCAATACGATCAATTGGCAAAAGTGTTGCTCTAAACGAACATTTCTCAAAAGGTCATTTAATGTCTCGTCTTAAACCACTGCATCATCATGTCGCAGTTGTACAGTATCTTCATGAGGCAGGGATCTGATCTGATAACAGTCGTACACCTCCTACAGTGATACTGGAATCGGATTGGTCAACAGTCAAACACGTCTCAGCAGTGCTGCAGCCTGGTTGGTCGACTGAGGGAAATGTCTACAATTTAAGTATCAAAAGTGTTGCTGAGGTTAAGAACTCAAAATTAAACATAATATTTGATGAAAGAAAACTGTTAAAACTGACGTGTCAATATTAGGAATGTTCTCCTTATAGGGAACGGGGCCACGAAGAGACCCATATCTGGCTTCGCTGCTGCCTTTAACCGGCTGGAGGAGAAGAACTCCGCTGTGGCTCGTCTGCAGCTGCAGGACCTGGAGCACAGCGCCCCCTTCCTGGGAGCCAGCACGGCGCGGGGCCGACTGGCTGTTAGGTTTTCTAAAGGAAGCCCGGCAGCTGCAGATTTTTTACAACATGAAGAGGTGGCGCTCAACACTTTTGTTCACAGGGGCCGCCGGAATGGTGACAGAAGTTCCTTGTCGCAACTTTAATCTAACTTGGGACCCCTGAAGCCATTGGTGCCCTGAGGCAAGTGAAGGATGCAAAGAGTAGAAGGGCATTCAGAATGTCAATTATTCACTTCAGGGTCCTTCAAATGTGTGAGACAGTTTTTTTATAACAATTTACAAAAGAAAAATACAGATTAATTAAAAACTCTGCAAGTACAGTACAATGGCTAAAAGGGAGAAGAAAAAAAGTGCTCAATAAATGTTAAGAACATATCAGCAATATAAAAAAAATTATTCAAACAAGGCGCCCTATTGAGTCTACGCTTATTCAAGTCTAGATTATTGGCTTTGAGGCTGTATTGCACTACATTTGAGGCGAAGCGATGGCGGTGGCGTTCTGACAGATTGGGATATTGTTAAGTGCTACCAGTAAAAGCCCTGTCTCCTCCAGTTACTCTAAACCAGTAAGAACTACAGTAATTATGTGTGTGGGGAACATGTTTTTGAAGAGATCCAATTATAAACAAAGGTAATTTACTAAAACATACACGTCCTTCCTTAACTGCGGATACTGTGTTGGATCGGGTTTCTGAACCATGTCTGCAGCATGGCAGGAAAAAGGAGCGAAGATTATTATTATTTTTTTTTTATCATAACGTGTTAAATTTCCATCACATCAGATAAAAACTGGGACTAGTCCAAATAAAGTTATGCTACTGTATTTGACCAGTAATACAATGGATTGTCAAGGTTTTAGAGATATCAAGAAGATGTTCTTTTAACCATTTGTGGCACAGATTTAATCTTATTAGTTGTCTGGGTACTCAGTGAGAGCATACGATGTGCACTTCATTTTGCCATTGGTAAAACATGTAGTTTTGTTAAATGTTTAACGGAAATGTTGATTATATTTAATTGAAATTAGTTAAAACAGCTCATATTGGTCTCAGAATAAGGCATTCTGATTGGCTGACAAAGCCTTTTCTAATCTAAATAGTACATCCACCATCAAATCTGAAAATCATGGCATGCTATTGCGTTATAAAAACACAACTCATGGTTCCTGTTGGGGATCCAGTTTTTTAATAGAAATAAATTCTACTTTGCACTTTAAACCAACAAAATCTTATATCATTTAGGAAAGATTTAGCGGACTTATTACTCGTTAATAAAAAGATAGCATGGGACAAATATTTGGGCGAAGTAGAGTAAGGAGCCAAGCATAAACTCAAATGACCAGGTTATCAAGTACGTCAGCTGGGTTCTGCATTATTAGGCAGCTTTGCTCCTCAGTAAGCTGCTCACTGGCCAGCTTTCAACACCCATCAGATCATTCAGTATGGAGAGCAGGCAGAGAGGCAGCACTTTACCAGAAATGGTACAAACAAACAATCAAATTCCAAGCTGAGCAGTAAATGGGCGATTATCGATGGATGGGCAGAAAGGCTGTGATGCTTTATTCAGTCTGTCACAAGTCTCTGCATGTCTCCCTCTAGAGGCCGGAGGTCAGACTGCAACCTCACTCCCAAAATATGTGACATCTGCTTCAGAGGATGACGACAGATGTCTTTCTCTGACCCATTTTTTTTAAAAGCATCAAAGAGAGAAAAATAAACTCCATACACGAAACAAAAACATTTGAAAATTAAAACATTTCTTTAAATAGCAGCTCTTTAAAAAGGAATGACGACAACAAATATGATACAATAGGAATAACAATGTCAACAACAACAACAAATTATCGATCTCCATCATTCTCAGCAACACCATCCTTATCATCAAACATGAAATTGTGAACAAAATTAAAATAAAACAACCTGACTTGGGCTCACATAATATGGAGGTGGCGGTGCGTTTCAAGCATGGGTCGTAGGTCACTGACAGCTCCAAGGTCAAGGGTCATCATCAAGTCTGCCAACAGCGGTCCATCCGTGTCTGTGCGTCCGCTTGTTCTGGCTGTGATTGGTGGCATCAGAAGAAGAGGGTCTTTGGCGGAGGCGAGGCATCGCTAGCCGCATCAGAAGGAGGTGGAGCCCTGGGGGAGGAGAAATGGGAGGAAGCACTGGTGTTTTCCTCATTGTTCCTCCTCCTCCTCATTCATCATTCTGTCCTGTGGGTGATCAATCTGCCACGCCTCCTGTTTCCCCTCAGAGCTCCAGCTCCTTGGACACTTTGGTGGCGATGTCTCTAAAGGCCAACGGCGCCCCCCACAGGCGCTTGAACCTCACACCGCTGCTCTGGCCCAGCCCGCTGGGCAGCTGGCAGACCTCGGCCTCGAAGGCCACGCGGGCACCGGCCGCTCCGTGGGTGCAGGACAGGAGGAAAGGCCCGGCCAGATGGACCTGGCAGCCGCAGCCCTGTGCCGCCTCGCGCAGCGCCAGCACCACCTCGGCCGGATCTCGTGGGCTCCTCACCCTCACATCCCAGCCACATCGGGGGGTCCGGGGCTCGAACGCTTTCTGATGCCCAGATAGATGGCGACTGGAAGGTGGAGGAAGAGAAGGGGTGATGCGAATAGAGGGTGGTAGAAGGAAATGTAGAAAAGATTTTAAAATAAACATGGCGGGGCAAGGTGGAAGAGGGATGTTCCCAGCAGGAAGGGTGGAGGAGGTTTGGATAGCAGGAATAAAAGGAGGAGGAGAGGTGTGATACGAATGAAAGATTTAAGGAGAAATGGGAGTGAATACACAGGTTTTTAAGTTGAAATGAGTGTGTAATGGAAGTGTAAGTGAAGGTATGGTTGTATGAATGTGAATGCATCAGTGGTTGGGGAAGAGGGGGGAGAAAAAAAATTAATATCACACATTATTTGGATTTTTATATCTCTAAATCTGTCACTGATTGTTAATTGTGTATTTTATAGTCCAATATCTCTTTTTCATATGACACAATGAATGTACAACACCAAAGGGATATGCAAATCAAACCCACCTCAAGTTAATTGCTCTCGTTAGGCACTGCGTATACATTTATTTTGTTCTTTAATGAGTTAATAATAAAATGTATATAATTAATAACATACCATACAGATACATTCTTTAAAAATCACACTTAACACCAACTAACACACAACATCCCGGGATGTTGATGGACAGAATGACAGTGATGATAATTTGTTTGGTATTTTCTTTCAAATCAACAGTTCCACCAGCGGGGATCATCTACCACAAGGAGCACCACAGTCTGCTACTAGTATTAGTCTGCTGCTGCTGGTTTACCTGCTGTTCTTAACCTGAGACTGAGACTGGGCTGAAGCAGCTGAGAGGAAGTGCACAAGACCTTTAGTCACACACAGATAACAGTGGAAATAAGGTGAGGGTACAAGAACAATACCGCTATAATCTACTGTACATCTAGTAGATGCATTTGTTGCGACTACTCATAAATATCTTGGGATGGAACCCATAAATGAAAGGGATAACGTCAAAATTAGGTGTTTTTCATGGTTATTAATTTTTGTTACAGTATCGTGTCAAAAGCTTCTCATCAGCATGTCTCTGCGTACAGAATTAAAATGGATACTTTGCATTCTTTACAACATCCAAGCAAAAATAATGGCAGTCGAAAAAAAGCTCTGAGAGGCTACGGAAGAGAATAATTTATGACTTTAGGTTTTTCATCTGTGAAACAAGTGGAAAGGGAAACGTCTTTATTGGATCAATTTACTTTTTTTGTCTGTGAAACAGATTTAAAAAAAAGTTTGGGCATGTCGATTTCTTTTTTTAGACAGGATCATTATGTTTATTGTTGTAGTACTGACCACTACCCCATGCTCTCAATAGTTCTATAAGCATTCATGTTTTCATGTCTCCATGCACACTAAACACAGGGTACGTTGAGGAAAAAGCATGAATGCTTTTCGTCGTACTTAAAACATGTTGTAATGATGCCTTAAAGCTTCTTGTGGCCAAAATGAAAATAAGAACAACAAACAAATTCAATTCTACCTGCCAAGTTTATTTTATTGGTTTCCACAGATAAAAAAGAGTAAATTCCAAGATTATCCTGGCAGAACCTTTTTTCACCTATTTTTATAATCGGAAACACAGCAGAAAAAACTATTTCCATCAAAATGGATCACAAGGATTCTATTTTCTCACTAGCCTTCCGCACCAGTTTAACATTCATAATTCTTTGTTTAATTTATGCTTACAAATCTACATGTGACCATATTTACTTGTTTCCTCACCACATCAAAGACAAACATTTAACTAAAAGAAAATCAGAAAAAAGTAGTATAAGTCAGGATCTTTGCTGGAAGCCATGTTGGATCAAATGGAAAAGTGTGACTCCATGTCGACTTCTAATGTTAAAAAAAATTATCAGAAGAAAACATCAGAGCTCAGTCCCACTTACGAATGAACTCACTTACAGCTGCAGCTGACCACAACGGTTCTGTTTACAACAAATCCTTGTGAATGCATTTTAGATTAAAGGATTAAACTATTTAAGTGCTTAAATTCATTACTTTCATATTAGCCGTCAGGCAGAAATTTGGGAAATATTCTGTACATATTAACTAGTTTTCATGCTGTATGTAAATATGTAGCTGGGGAGCTAGTTAGCTTAGCATGAACACTGGAGAGCTAGTTAGCTTAGCATGAACACTGAAAACCGGGAAACCAGCACACAAATTAACACGTTATATCTTGTTGGTGTGAAAAATATAAATTTCCTTTTTCATGGGGTTTATGTGCCGAGGAAATAATCCAGCACATAATCCCCATAAAACAGACAAATGCTGTTTTCCCACTCGTATTTTGGTACGGATTAAGCAGGATACAACATATATATTTCTTGGAAAGGCAGAAAAGAAACGCTTTATCAAATTGTTTTAACTATTCTTTTAACAGCAGTAACACCAACATTAGCTCACACAAAATATCTTCTCTTTCTAAATCTTGAAGAGTAAACTAAAAGAAACATCATTTAAGACCACTGGAACTTGGTGGATAATCGCTGAAAAGCAGGCTGCTGTAATGCTGACACAGGAAAATGTAAGATTGTTCTGCTGTTGCACTTTGGTCGTCTCTGTTGGGGGAAAATAAATGTAAATGTGAACTCACCTTGTGACCGGAGATCTGCTGATTCTCTCAGGTTCGTCTGTGACCCTCAAGAGGAAGACAAACGTATCCGTTAGGAATCAATAGGCCAACTGGCCCTCCCTATGTGCTACAAACGGCTGCATGGCTAGCCAGTCAACACACGTCAACCACAACACACAAGCACAACAACCCGTTTTCTTCAAATCACAGATGGATCATCACCAACTTACACTCACCACACTGGATGGATGTGCAACAACATGTCAAAACAAATGAGGAGGATAAACAAGGGAGGGACCCAGAGTGGAGAACCAGGTCTCAAAAGTGTGTGTTGCAGTGGAGGCCAGATACAAACACAAATCTCATGCCGATAAAAGAACAAATTAGCGTGTCAAAAGAGAACACCAGCCTTGTTAAGAGAAATATAATTTTACTTTGGTCTGCGCTCAATTTTTAACTGTGGCAGCTAAGACAGGGAATAACATCTGTAAGGCGTGGTTTTAATGAGAAAGTCTACACCTAAATTCAAATATTTTTGTTTTGGTGCAAGTTGCCGAGTGTTCGAGCTATGGGACCGTAGAGATGTCGGCCTTCTCTAGAACATAAATGGGACTATATAGCACTCTGCTTGTGGGTGCTACAAGAACACAAATGTCTCTTTCCAGAAGAATCCAGATTTTTTTCCTGTGCTTTATTTCTGGCAATAGATCGCCATTCCAGGAACTGGGGTTGGCCTGGTGGAGCCGGCAGCAATGTTTCATTGACAGATTCAGAGAGGAATTAAATTGTCTCTAATGTCACGCTGGCTCGGACCGAGGAGCTGTTGCAAGGGTTTAGATCTAAATACACGTTTAAAATGTGTGATCCCTGCTAATCCACACAGTTATTCACTAGGATACTTCTCAGCATTTAAGAATGATTATATTTAGATAATTAATTCCTCTTGGATTAACTTCATTCAAGCAACTCTTATTGGGTACTTTTTGACTCTGAACACCATCAAAGGTGCTGAATTTGCACCAACTCATGTCTGTCCACAAGGATGGAAATGTTTTGTGACATGAAGGTGTCCCATCTAGATTAAATGACCTTGGCTCTCCCCATCTGTGCATGAACTGTACAGCGTGTGATGCCAGACCGTGCAATCTGTATCGAGGCGAGAGAACAGGGGCCGAAAGTGACGGAGCGGGACAAGCTTGCGGCCGTGTAACAGGACAATCTGCTTCGTGTCTTGAGGGAGAGCTGTACAAGATCCCCGCTTGAGGGAGGGATAAATCCTGGTTACGTAACTAATCCTGATTTTAAACGGCAGTGACACTGGGTCAGTCCGTCGGGATGGCTGGCGCAGGCTTCATACGAGCGCTCTGGTCCTGCAGGGGTGATGTAAGGTCACAGGTTCAAAACGACGACGCCCCAGATTAGATTATTTTATTTATTTTCACCCGTTTCACCTTTTTACCCACACAGGAATCTTTAGAGCTAAAGATTTAACATTTTGAAAAGGACAGGTCATTTAAAGCGGAAAAGTCCCCCCCCCCACCCCCGTTTTTACTTCCTTGTTCACAGTGGAGGCATACGAGAAAGATCTCTTCAAGAATTGTGCGCACAAAAGAAAGAAATCCTTCCACGTGAAGTATTCCAATCAACCCTTTTTGTCGTGTCCACATATTCTTTTAACCCTCTCCTACCTCAGTTATCTGAATTGGACTATGGACGTCACCAGAAATTGTGACCGCAAGAGCAAAGCTAAACCAACACATAACGTCTTGTGCTCACACTGCACTCTTAATAATGGTATAAAGCACTGGAGTCGATGCCTCTTTGACCACAGCTTTCCTCCTTAGACAACGGTTTAGAGCTAGGGAAGTTCATGTATACAAGACAGTTTTGTTGTATTTAATGAATCAGTGAATTCACCCACTTCTAAAAACTAACTTCCCCCCCTTGTTGCCCCAGAAAAAACAGTTATGTGCTAAGCAGGTAAAGGTGCCACCTTAAGTCTCTAGTGAGAGCTATAGCATGAAGCCCAGCCAACAGAGACATAAGCAGTCTAGACACATAGAGACAGACAGACAGACAGACAGACAGACAGACAGACAGACAGACAGGCAGATAGACAGCTGCTGATTAGAGTTGTCGTCACAGAAACAGAGTTTTGAGACAGAGCTGCTCTACGGGAAGACAGTCTTGTAAACTGCGTTACATTTTGATGGCCAGTCCCAGAAACTCAAGTTTGCGGAACATGAATTTTGGTCACAGAATAAACTGGGTTTAACTAGGCCAGGGCTTAATTTTCCCAAGTCGAGACTCTAAGATTTAGACTCCTAAATGTTTCTAGTCAACCCGTCAACATATCGTCATATTGTAATATGACTACAATCTGTTTTTTGCATGAATGTGATGAAGAACCTTGACAGGGTTTGTGCAGGGTCTACCAAGTTTAATTAATTACAATTATTTATCTTTTTTTTTAAAAATACAACGGAATCGCAATTTAATACCCATTTCACGACCGTACTGGACAAAGATGGAGAAGAGATTTGATAGAATTATTCATTAATGCAACAATTTTTTGGGGTACTTCCAAGCAATCTATAACAATATTTCCAAAGGAATAATAAAAATAAAGATAAATGTTTGCACAACTAAACTCCAAACGTAACAGACAGCGAACAACGGGAAGAGGGAATGACAGGGCTCTGGCAAGAAGCAGGCAGGCAGAAGCAGGCAGAAAACATGGGAAAGGAAGACTTACTAACTGTTTTTGTCCCCTGTGGGAGGGTGCAGCCCGACATGGACTTGTTTGAGCTGTGACGTTTAGAAGGGTCAAGAGAGACCCTAGGAGGAGAGAGGAAGAAGAGAAGGAGATGAAAAGAGGATGAGGGTAATGGTGAAAAGAAACACACAGGAAAATCAACAGCAGAAAGTCAGAGAGACATTGAACAAAAGAGAAGTGGAGGTGTTGGGGGGGGGAGGGGGCAATATAGAAATGAAAGACCGTAAGAAGCACAGGTAGAAGAGGCAGAGAAGTACAAATCAAACTGTATGTACTGTTGTTCAGGAAAAGGAAGGATAGAAAGTCTTGACTGGCAGGTGACTGGCGAGGAAAAGCAAAAGGTTGTTAAACTAATTGAACAAACAAACAAACAGATAAAGCAACAGTAAGCAGCAAAACTGACCGGGACGGACATACAGTATGTCCGCCTGAGCAGCAGCAGACCTGGGTCCAATAGGCTACGGTTTGGAGAACCACTTGCATCAGAAAAACGGTTGATGGCCGAAGCTGAAAAGTGCAGGATTGGAACTATTTTTAACTGCAAACATGTGACAGGTTTAGACGGAGGACCTCCTATTACTGCTGCTACTTCTATGGGATGACATGTTGTATCCATTGCCACCCAGTAAACCGTGCGCTTCCCAGTTCAAAGTCAAATTGTTGCTGTATATTTGCATTCTTATTTTGCTGGCTCTTTTCCCACTCATTCTGGAGGCTAATTCACAAAAGTATTGCGTAGTAAGAATAGGATGAAAAAAAACACATAGACTGTATATAATACGGTCGTCGTCATGACATCATCCATTGGTTTGTGGACTACTGTTTTGAAGCCTTGAGTTCGGCATTTTGGATTTCTTTGCAAACAGTGAACAGAGGAGTGACACAGAGACGACGTATATGGCTCTGGTAGCGGCAGCGACCTGTCAGTCACAAGGTAGCCCCGCCCTGAAGCATTATTAGGGCAGCATTTGTCGTTTCCTGTGGGACGAGTCTTTCAAAAGCAAACGTTGTAGGGAGCAGGCGGCAAACAAGTAGAACCGAGAGAGGGAATTCTGTTTAAACACTATTAGACCCAGGTCTGAGTGAGGCCTGTAGAGGTTCATCATCAGAGAAGAAAGGCTGGTAGGTTAGTACTGGTTAAGGAAGGGAAGGTGAGAGGCAGCAAGGTCAGCTCAATGACCTTCATGTACATGTTTACAGCAAGAGGAGCTACACTGTCCAGTCACCAGCCTGTCAACATACAGGCGTTCACTGCCTGCTATCATAGTTGGATTGTTAGCAGCAATCATCATACACATACAATACTTGAAAATACAGTTTGAAAGAGCAAAAAGAAGAACAAAACCCGCAGTTAAAGATTAATTTGTAATCTGTTGAGTTATCGTTTTATCTCCTCCTGTTCCCAGCTTCTCCCCTTACCTGCGGGTCAACTTGGAGGTGAGCTTGCTGAGCAGGTTGGTCGTGGTCCGGGTCCTGGCGTGCGGCAGTGGGCTGGCGTCGTGAGACAGCGCCGGGGACGCCGGGGGAGCGTGTGAGGGGGGGCGGCGGTCTCGAATCTGCCCGCCGTGGAAAGTGCTCCTCACTGTGGAGCCCCTGGAGAGGCGGGAGGAGGGCGTGGAGGAGGGCGTGGAGGAGGAGGCCCCGGAGGCTCCGGCGATGCTGTGGGTTGACGGGGAGGCGGCGGGCAGGCGGTGGGATATGGAACTGGAAGGAGAGCAGGATGGAGAACAAGAGTGGTTATCAAGATCATTTCAAGTGCTGGAATCTACGATGTGTTTTAGAGCCATTGTAAGTCAAAACAATTAATAATGAATGTAAAAGCTGGAGGAGGCGGGGAATATTCCTGGAACATTTTTATTTTATTTATGAGAACAAAATCAGCACATCTTTGGGGGGGGGGGGGGGCTTGGTGCAAAAGTGGAGAAGGGGGAGCGCAGACAGGGCGAGAAAGAGGCTAATGATTTACAATGAATAGGAACGTCCAATGAATTAGGGTCCATTGGACCTGGAGGTGTCTGATGCCTGGTGAGCCGGCCTCCCGTGTTGGCCCTGCTGATGCGCCGCCCCCCCTCCTCTCTACCTCCTTCTGTTTCATGGATTGGAGTTCCATTCATACATTGTCATATTCATGTAATGTGTTTATGTAACTCTGTAATGCTGTTCATCTGTACACATGACATCTATTGCATCTGTCCATTCGGGGAGAGGGATCCTCCTCTGTTGCTCTCCTGAAGGTTTCTTCCCTTTTTTCCCTGTGAAAGGTTATTTTTGGGGAGTTTTTCCTGATCCGATGTGAGGTCAAAGGTCAGGGATGTCGTATTTGTACAGATTGTAAAGCCCTCTGAGAGAAATTTGTAATTTGTGATATTGGGCTATACAAAATAAACTGAATTGAATTGAATCCTCAGATTTCCATTTCAAAATAATACTTTTTCAAATGTTTTTTTGTCTCTCTCTTCTCTGTTGCAGCACACTGCTTGTAAAAGTTACGAGAATACATTATTTACATGAATAGGAGGGTCGAGACTTTGATTTGTGATCGATCTAGTGCACTGGACTTTTAAAAAGACAACTTTGTGTAACTGTACTCAAACAGTCATTTCTATTTGATAATAAAACAAGAATTATTATGAGGGAATACATATAATGACATGAACTTCCAACGTACATGAAAATAATGGTCAAGAGGGAGCAGGGCTGCAGATATTTGGACCTATTAGAGGCTGCAAACCATTTTTATTTCCACATCTAAGTTACTGTGCACTGTTACTGGTCACGCGCAGCAACGACAAGTGTCTCATGATGATATACAATCCAGCAACTTTAATCACCTTATTAAATGTGCATCTATAAATAGCGACAGCACCAGGCTCCTCTGGTGCTCATAGACAGAGAGAGCATTCAGTGGGAATTGTAGGATGCCCAAACAGACTTTTCTGTTCTAGTGGACCAACATGTTTTTGAAGAAGGGTTCACTAATGCAGTCATTAATGACCTGGTGATACTTGTTTTATGGCGTTTTCTTGAATTGAAGTTTGTGTTTCATATTGCTCCGTCTGTATTTTCGTACGCGTTGTCGAGTGTGTGTTTTGTACCGTCTCGTGTAATTGTTGTTTGCTTTTTACACATTTTTAAAAGCCCATCAGGGACCTCATGCTACATTACATACTTTTACACACAAATAAACATTTAGTAAATTCGAAATATGATCTAAATTAAGTACACTTCAGTTTGTTTCATAAAGGTATATTTCCTTTGTCTTTCTTGGCATGAGGTCACTTCTCTTCCAGTGTCCTCATAGATTAGTGTCTGTGTGTATGAAGTGTGTATACGCAGCAATGTGTGTTTCATGAATGGACATGTGTGTTATATATCAACTAAATATGATTAACTATAGACACATGCACGCACGCTGTGTGTGCAGTCAGCGTTTTTGTGTCTCTCCTGTGCACCTTTGCCACAATAGTTCACAGAGTTTTGATGTCGATTTTGAAGAACTAAATGTGACTGTGTGTGTGTATGTCTGTGTGTGTGTCCATGCACATGTTTGTGCCATCAACCACTCTGGCATGGCATCACATTGACAAGGCCTGTGAGGCAAATGGAGGGTTACGCTGGCACAATGTTTGTCCTCACTTCATCCTGCTCCCCTCCTCTTTCCCGCCCCTCTCGCTTTATCTACCTCACCCTCCTCCCTCTCTTTCCCTCTTCCTCACCCCTCTCTTTCCCCCCTCCCACCCATTTACCTGTCACGCTTTACCTCCAGGAGACTCGTTGTAATGCCTGAATGTAAAAGCTTGGCGTGTGTCGTCGAATCTAAACAGAGGAGGCAAAACCCAAGCTGACTTTTCTTTTTTCTTTCTTGCCGCTATTTGCAGCCAACAATGCTCTATGTCTCTTTGAGCAGCATCAACACAAAGTTGTTGTTGTTTTTTTAACTTATTTGTACGGTTTTCTTCGCTGCTTTCCATGAATTCTTTGGATTTAACAACTCTTTACTGGAGGTCAAATGGATGGCAGACAGCGGCCTCCTGGCTCTTCCTCTGAGAGGCATCATTACAGAGCGACAGAGACAGAAAAACAGGTCAGCCAGAATGAAAATGAGACAGTGAGAGAGTGACCATAGGGGGGAAAAGGGGAGAGAGAGTGAGAGGAGATGGTGGCTTCCATGCTCTGACACCGACGAGCCGACAACCATTTGTCACACCAACGGACAGCTCATAATGGGCACATAAACATACGCGCGGACGAACCCACTCATGCACAATTTAAGCTCTTTATCTTCTCTTGAAGAGACAATGTGTGTGTGTGTGTGTGTGTGTGTGTGTGTGTGTGTGTGTGTGTGTGTGTGTGTGAGAGACAAACACCCTCTAAGCTCTGTGCAGAAAGAGACAAGCTTTTTCCAGTGGGACCATTCTTTTACAAAACCCATTGTATTCACTCTGAATATGAACACATTTCCCATGTTGGGCAAGAACCAAAGGAGGTGATATTTAAAGTCAAAACTCCAAATTTGAAGTGATGATGCGGAAAAACCTTGAGGATTGCTTCTTATTTGTTCATACATATAAGCTCCATGGCCATTGGCTTTGGTGTGTTGCATTTGAGGACAGATTTTTTTTAAAGTAAGAAGAGAAAGAGCCCACAGAACGACGTCTCTAACACTTTGCTCATCTGTCACGGTACTGTGGCGATGCACCTCTCACCTGTTCTCCTTGCCATTTTGCAACAGTGACTGCCTGTCGGTGCTGGACCGGTCTGTGCACACATACGTGTTCCTTCGAGTCATGGCACTGGCGGGGATGTTATTCTGCAGAAATAATTAGAAATCCACAGAAATCACTTGCATTTACTGAAATGAATGATGTCTCTGAATGATGAAGTGCTTTTCAACACGACGCAATGAAAGGAGGGCTTCAGGAGTGAAAGACGTGTATCAAGCCTTCACTATTTGAAAAGCCCGACTTGGGTAAAACCCGCCTCTCTGGGTGCTACAAGCAAGTTGAAGGAAAAGTAAAGCCTTCCCCGGCTTTATTGCCTGACCTCATACTGGAACGAGTTCGGGCTGATTGTCCCTGTACAGAAAATGAAAGTTAATCATCTCCTCACATTCCTTAAACTCCCGCTCGCTCATGCTAATCTCACGAAGCAACCATAATTTCTATATTTCCCTCCCCGCTGGGCGAATCCACAGTTTGTTATTCATCTATGCATGTAAACTGCTTCACTATTTAACTCCTCTCTAATCTGCGGAGGACGTTAATGTTTGCAGTCTCTGTCAGTATAGTGTAATCTGAAGTAATGGGATTGGGGAAGATTGAGGATGCTGCCATCTGCAACTGTTCTATTGATAAGGGATTAAAAGGTGACCGCTCTCGGAGTCGAGACGGTTTCTTTACACCACACAAAATATCCTTTAGGCCTTACCGTGGTCGCGCTGGCTTCCTTGCGCCGGTCGGGTATCTCTGCCTTGTTTGGGTTGTGGGCGGAGCTAACCATGGGACTGGAGGGCGTCGGGATGCTACGTGAGCCAACGATGCTGGCGCTTGGCTTGCGGCTCGACAGCCTCTCCTCCTTAAGCCCTGCCCCTTCGCCTATGCCACTGGGGCTTCGTTTGGGTTGCGTGGACCCTGGAACGGCCGGACCGCCTGAAAGATGGGAAACAAGAGATCTCGGTAAGGCAGATTTCTGTCACTCATTTTAGAAGAACAAAACCGACTCTTCACTACGTCAATGATCTGGCTTACAGAAGTCGGAGTGTCGCCTCTGGCGGTGGTAAGTGGAGGCGCTGCGCTGTGCCTTGTGGCCAGTGGAGGAAGAAGGCGTGGCAGAGGAGGAGGAGGATGAGGGTGCAGCGTGTTTGCTGGTTCCGTTGGTGGTGGTGCTGGCTCGGACGCGAGCTAGACTCAGACTGCTTCCCAATCGAGACTCGCTGCCTTCCGTCTGAGGGAAATATTCACGTGTTTAATAGGACTCGAGTCAGGGGGGGGGAATAGAATAGGGAATAAGAACAATTAAGTCCTCCGCTCCGACTACGTCAGTGCTCGGGCCCTAATAATAACAATAACAAACATTTTAAGAACAATTAGGTGCTCCGCTCCGACTACGTCAGTGCTCGGGTCCTAAAAATAATATTATCAAATATACATTTGCACTATATACTAGGGTTGATACCAAATTATAACTTCGATACGATACCTGCCATAAATATCGCAATACCTGATACTTACGATACGATACCAGAATTCGATACGATACCACAAATACGATACGATACTGGTATATTTATCTATAATAGTAATAAATAAAACATCTGTATGGTTCCCTTTTTACCAGGTTGTTCCTGCGAGGCTTTTTGAACACTTAACAAATAGCATTAATATTAGTATTAGCCTACAGCAAGATATTACTGAAAACTACATGGTGCCATCATAGCATTGATTATACACGGCTATGTAGGCCTTTCATCTGACCAGATGACGACATAGTTCTTTCCAGAAGTATGAGCAATTGTAAATTCATATTTTATCTTAATTCCTGGAATAATTATTTTTCCTTGACTAAAAAAAAAAAGAAATCCACCCTAAGGCTCCACCTCAGGTAGCCATTTTGCATCAATTGTGTTTCATTTAGTACACGTGTGTGCATTGTGACCTCATGATCACATAGGTTGGTCGTTAAACTAGACTAAGGCTACAGTGTTAGGCTGTATGTGGGTGAGCTTAAGGTGTGCATCATGTTTATAATCACATTTGATTACCTATCGTTCTTTGAACTCTTTGAACATTTTGGGGTGTCTGTCTGAAAGGTGCTTTGCCTTGTTTGACTGTGGCCTCCCTTGTTCTGAGTGGCTTTGAAACACGTTTTACAGACGGGTCTCTGTGTGTCAGTGGGGTTTCCTAAAAAAAAAAGCCCTTGACTAAGCAGCAGAGTGTGTGTGTTTCCAGATTTCGCTTCTGGCATTTTTTTTTTTTTTACAAAAAGTCGCAAAAGCTCTTTTTTTTTTTTACAAAAAGTTGCAAAAGCTCCGGTTGTCCGACCCTGTTGTCTCCCCAGCGATCATCGATGTGAGTGAGCGCTGCCTGTTAGTGTGTGAGCGCTGTGCAGTCAACACGCTGGGCAGCATTAAAGGAGTGGAGCGGAGCAGTCAGATGACCCCCCCCCCCCCCTCCGCCCTCCAAAAGAAAAACTCTTCGGATCCGATCCACGTGGATGGCATATTTTGATTTCAAAACAGCGAATTTTGCCGAAAGGTGACAAGTTTGAAGGTATGTTATATGAGCTCGCCTGGCAAAAGATATACTGTCCAATAAAGACGTAAGCCATCAGCTCATACCTAGATGCAGAGGAAGCGGCAAACAAACCAACCAAGCCGAACCAATGCGCTCACCTCGTTCTTGCGTCCCAGCAGCAGGTATGTGGCGGTGACCTCGTTGTACTTCTGACTAGACAGCGAGTCTCTGATCTCATCTCTGGTGAAGCCCATCCCAACCATCACATCTGGAAACGAGACAAATGAAATAACAATAATCTGACACACTGCGCAGGGAATCACGGGGAACTCCTGCACAATTATGAAAGGTGCTCTGCTTGGTGTGAACCTTCCATGCTCGATCCATATGCAGGACCTGAACTAAACACACAGCACCGTGCAGGTCAGCTTTAATGGTCAGTAAATGATGACGTTCATGCAAAAAATGATGATGTTCATGCAAATTAAGCACTTTTTCTTTTAGTTGCAATATGCTGGATCTCAGGCATAAACTTTCAAAGTCACCCAGGACTTCACAGCCACAACTCCAGTCAGTGGCTTCTTAAATGGAGGCTTCATCCTATGGGGTCAGATCAGTCTCAATAATTGCAAATGCACACAGAGAGACTTACAAATGCAAACACAAAGATTTACAAATGCGCACAGAACAATTTACAAATATGTTCGATTTACAAATGCACACAGAAGGATTTACAAATAAATAAATAAATTCTGTGTGCATTTGTAAATCAAACATATTTGTAAATTGTTCTGTGCGCATTTGTAAATCTTTGTGTTTGCATTTGTAAATCATTCTGTGTGCATTTATAAATCGAACATCCATCCATCCATTTTCAATACCGCTTATCCTCATTAGGGTCGCGGGGGCGCTGGAGCCTATCCCAGCTGACATAGGACGAAGGCAGGGGACACCCTGGACAGGCCGCCAGTCCATTGAGGGCACATGTAGGGACATACAACCATTCACTCTCACATTCACACACATACACATAAATCGAACATATTTGTAAATTGTTCTGTGCGCATTTGTAAATCTTTGTGTTTGCATTTGTAAGTCTCTCTGTGTGCATTTGCAATTATTGCTAATATCATCCAGACATTCCCGTCTTACACTCACTAAATATTTCTGCTTAACGCAACAGTTTATCATTTGGACATCAATGATTAGGTTAAATAAATGAATAGTGAAAGGTCTGTGTTTCTCACCGATGCGGCTGGTATTGTTTAAGTCCTCGACAGGCTCTGTGTGGGGCTTCAGATCCTCGCCGTCATAGCCGATATTGATCCACTTATCTATCATTATTTGCTGGTGAGAGGGAAGGAGAGCTCAATATTTAGACGCTAATGTGGTCAATTCATGCAGTGTTGTATGCGCTGCGGCGTTTCCTCCTCACCTCCAGCGAGGACCGCTTGGCAGGATTGAGGACCAGGAAGCGGCGCAGGATTCCCTCGCAGTCGGTAGACATGTAGAAGGGCACACGGTATTTCCCCCTCAAAACACGCTCCCGCAGCTCCTGAACACAACACACAGTTGACACACAGTGAATTTATGAGACAGGGACACCGAATCAATGAAAGCATGGGACAATATTTAAATACTGTTAATTTCAATTTAGACATCCCGCTGTCCTCATTGTGAAGTTCAATGGGACTATCGAACAATTTTATCATTTTACATTCATTTAGTTATTTATACTGATTATCCTAATCCTGATTTTAATCCCCGTCCAGATTAATTTAAAAAATACTTTTGGATAAAATTTGTGATACATGTTTGACTCTCATGGGAAGTCTGCAACATAATCTGCAACTAGCCGACTGTGCCGAGTGTAGGTAGCATCTTTTATTTGTTTGTGTTGTTAGTTAGCGTGTTAGCTTGCAGGAGTTTTAGCAAATAGAGAAAGGGGTATAAAAATGATTTACCATGCTGTTTAATAGAAGTCATATCTACTTGTATCTGGCATCCATTCCATTTCCCCCGTGTTCTGGTATTCAAAGGCAAGGTGCCGTAATGGAACATTATAATTCCAATAATTCGTAGAGGAAAACAACAAAGGACTAGACAAAGCTATAGTTATTGTGTCTCTTCCCGAGAGCTTTCAGTCACCTAAAAGGTACACATGGCAACAGACTGTTGCACCCACCTTTAGGTTCTGTCCGTCAAAAGGCAAGGACCCGCTGACCAGTGTATACAAGATGACGCCCAGGCTCCAGATGTCCACCTCCGGACCGTCGTACTTCTTCCCCTGGAAGAGCTCTGGGGCCGCGTAGGGCGGCGAGCCGCAGAACGTGTCCAGTTTACTGCCCGCAGTGAACTCGTTACTGAAGCCAAAGTCGGCTATTTTGATGTTGGCGTCGGCGTCTAGTAGCAAGTTCTCCGCCTGCGCGAAACAGCATGGACAGTGAAACAGCAGCAGAACTATGATCTGCTGGCTGCTGAAACACAGGAAATTGTGCTTTTTCTGTGTTGAGTAGTGGATAATACACTTTGGTGGCTGGCATGTATTTTGCAAGTTGTAGTTTGATCATTTTACTTTACGATCTCATTCATCATTATATGAGTAAAAGCAATACATAGTCTGTTTAATATGTGTCAATGATTTAGACAGATTGACTTTCACAGATGTTTGGCCATCTGAAGAAGGTTCCCGTTTCATTCTTTATCTTATGACAGTGTGTAATCACCTTCAAGTCTCTGTGAACGATGTTCTTCAGATGACAGTAGTGCACCGCCGAGACAATCTGAGGAGAGAGGAAACAATACCAAAGACAGAACATAACTAACATGTAAAGGGAAGATAAACCGGGAGCTCCGTTCACACAATCCCCACGCCCTACTTCAACAACTACATGACAACTACAAAGCAGATGACTGAATTTCTTGCTGATCACACCTTCCGTTTGTTTTATGTGCTTCTGAACCACAGCGGACAAATTCACTCCATTTCTGTCTGCGTCTGCCCATTGACAAGCAAAGTAGGAACTATAAACGATGAGTCACATCAGAGCTCAAGGAGCTTCGATTTTGGCTCCTGTTGTGTTTGGTAAGCATCAGATGTCCTCTTCCTCTCTTAATTAGTACTTTGTTTATGCTCAATTTTAAACCACAATGAACAGCTGGCTGTCAGATGTTAACATTTGACTGGGGACATGACATCGGGACAAAGACGGGGGAGGGGAGGTGTGAGTTTTAACTGACCTGTCTGAACTTGGCTCTGGCCTCTTTCTCCTTCATTCTGCCGTGAGCCACGAGGTAGTCGAACACTTCGCCTGGAGGGGGGAGGGGGGAAGGGGGGTTGTTTAAAGGCAGGGTTGGTAATCTTCTTTAAAAACATTCCTGACGCGCAATAAATGAATCCACTGGTAACTTGTGGCTGTCGCACTGACTGAAACAAGCCCGCTTTAGAGGGAGACCTGAAGAGACATGCTGTCAATGTTACCGACATGGCGACTTTCTTGCTAGATTCAGCAAGTTTTGGGTGCTGCTTGCTACTTTCATTGGAAAAGGGTTTGTAACACCAGGCTAGATCTTGTACTCTTACTGGTTTCTCAAGATTACCAACTCTGCCTTTAATAGCCACATATTCCACCAACCTTTGTAAATGACTAAAAACTGTCACCAACAGCGAGCGAGTGCATATTTATAAAAACAGTTTGGGTGCCAATTCCTTCTACCTACGTCGACGCTCAGCACTGCCCACCTCCCAGCGAATTCTAACACGTGCAGGAGATTCATGCGAATTCAGAAGCCCTCAGAATGTGTTCACACGCGTTTGGCCGTTATACAATCTCCAACACTCGGGTCTGTGTCACACTTGCACAAATAAGTTTACGAGCATCACAAGAACAAATGTGGCCTCCTGGTTTGTTAACATTGTTTTTCAGCTTTTAAAAATAAAACAGCCAACAGCTGTTCATTTTAATAATATAGGGAGAACTATTTATTATGTGCGTCTGCACTCCAGCCAAACGTTTGACCCTATGTATCCTCAACGGTATAACGGGCCGGGGTTGAGTTTAACGCAGCAGCATGTCGGCTGGCGAGCTGCTGCTGCTGCCTCCTTATTCGATAATGGAAGCAAGAGATCAAACGGCGTACAGGGAGAGCAGCGGTAAGAGATAAAGGGAGGCGAGAAGAAAAAAAACAGAGTAGCCGCAATATACAAGGTCAGCGGTGGCGCTGCATCAACCGGTCATAGTGATAAATCTAATTGGCCGTTGGCGCTGAGGATGCCGTGTGGACGTCACTCACCTCCGCTGGCGTACTCCATGATCAGGTAAAGAGTCTTCTCAGTCTCAATCACCTCAAATAGCTGCACTGTAACACACACAGAGAGGAAGGAAAGGCGTTAACACAAATGCCAGCAGAGAGAGACACACACACGCTAAATATATAGCGTGTAACTCACCTATGTTGGGATGGTTGAGCGTTTTCATGATGCGTACCTCTCGAAACAGCTGAAAAAAGATGTGAAAAGGGGAGCACATGAATTGTTAGGCTCCATCATTCTTGTCAAGTCTCAATTAAAGCATTACACAAAAGGTCTTTAGAGAATATTTCACAGATAAAATATTCAAAGAAATACAATAAATATATTAAGGATAATGGCTATTCAAATTGCTGTATGGTTTGAATTGAAAAGTTGTACTACCTTTAGGCTATTTTAACTAACACAAAAAATACGACTTATATAATTATACCAGCTTTATCTCGGAATCAATGCGTTGATACATGCTCGTTAAAAGTTACATTTGTGTTCAAAATGCAATAATCAAAACGGTTCTATTCCAGTACAAGGTCTTTTTTTCAGCATTTATTTCCACTTAAGAGCAGTGAATCAAACATACAATATGCAGAACATATGGATAAACTTTGAACAATACTAAAGTGAAATGATCATTTCATTCATCACATTTATTTGTATTCAGTTAATCCATACAATACACAGCTGGTGTATACGACCCACCCCACCCCACATCCGTCCGACCACCTCCAGACCCGAGGCCACCCAAGGGAGTGTCTCACGGGTCCTAGGCTGACAGCGGATCCTCCTCCCCTTGGCGTGCTCTCCCACTACACTACTAAATATGCAGGAGACGAGAGTGCGTAGAGGGTGGAAAGGACCAGAAAACAATATTAAATACGGATGTGATTTATGTGCATTTGGTTTTGTACTAGTAGCGTTGGAGTCATTTATTACTCTGTAATCCCCGCAGCAAACCTGCCTTGTTTTAAATGATCTAAGAATAAATTACACGAGAGTAGTGGAACAAAAACAGTGAACGCACAGAAAAAAGGACAGAGACAAACAGGAGAGACAGGAACAAACACAAAAGCAGGAATGCACTAATGCCTTCCTTTTTGGAGCTGACACTCAGCTGGTCTGGGAGACATACTCCCCCCTCTCCATCGCTGCTATTATAAGATAAAAACAGATACAATCCCCCATCTTTCATGTTCCTATTACTACATTTCCTTATTTGTATACAACAGTAGAATCTTACAACTGGCTCACGGTGCTTATGAGATAATAAAATTAATTAAAGTTATTTGTTCTATGACCTTAAAGGGATAGTTTGGGTGCTTTTGAAGTGGGGGTTGCATGAGGTACTGCTCCATAGTCAGCCGAATGTGATTAAACGGGCTCCTGATTGCACCAGGCCACATATCACATCGCGTTACATCACACTGCATAGCCGCCATGTGTGGAGCACTGGAGTGATGAACCATGTTTCCTCCGTCTGCCAGGATTTACATGTCGAAACTGTGGAGACTGCAGCACCGCACATTTAACTAAGACAACATGACATGAAACCTTTATTCATCCTACACGTGCAGGGAGGGCAGAACACATGCGTGCTGCTTCACATTCATAACGAACTGTCGAGGACGATTGTGACCCGTCAGAAATCCTCCCGTGAGAAAAGGCCTTTCTGCTTCACTCGTTTATCAATCTTCTTTGAAAAAAAGAATCAGTTTTCTTTCTTGTGGTGAAGTGACAACACTTTCACAAGGACATAACTTCACAGTTGCCCGATGCGATGAATGTGTGTACGCGCCCGTGTGCGTTTTCACAGACGTCATCTGTCCTGCTAATCAACGAGCCCGAGGGGGGAAAAGAGACAGACACACACACACACACACACACACAGTGTGTAACTACTGTACAACCCGGACTATGTTTTTGTTGGAGGAGCATTGAGAACATATGGGGAACGTTCAGCGTCTGGGTGACGCGTTCAAAACGTCGGCTTCTACTCGTCTGTCAGTTGTTCTCCTCGATGCTCCTAAAATGGGACGCTGCAGCGTCATAAACACACACAGGTCCACTGGGAGTATGTGTAATTGAATTATGTGCATCAGCTGTTCATCGGAGCTTTAAGAAGAATTATCAGCTCAGCCTCGCCTGCCTCACCTCACCCTCCTGTACACCCATTTGTTCTCTCTCTCTCTCTTACCAACTGGTAATTGTTTCCGAAACAGAGTACGGCTGAAAAAGAGACTAAAAACGCACAATGTTATTTTCCCGCCGCTATGGGCCTCTCAATCTTAACAGCTTGGCTGTGTTGTGAAGTGGGTTTACAGGAGCCGATGTCTCCACCGCCATCGCAGGCAGCTTCTCCCAGTTAGGATCCTCCATCAGTGTTTATCTTTCAGGAGGTTTTACCGGGAGCAGAATTACCCAGAGGTCTCCTCCTCTCCGCAACAAAACAAACCCACCGATTCAAACCCTACAACTACAATAGAACGGGACATGAAGACATGTAGAATAGCTGGGAACATTTGGGATATGGTGTAACGCAACAGAACTTAGAACATAAGTAACATGTTGGACCTTTAAGGATTAGAAACTTCAGCAGCTGGTGTTGAGTCACAGGTATTGATTGAACAGCCCGATCCATCTTCAGCTCATACAGCCATCATGTTGTAATAATGTTGTTCACACTTTTACGTACATTTCGCAGGATAAAAACGTTCACAAATGTCAAATTCCCCCCCCCCCAGTGCAGCATTTGTGGTCGCTGATCTAGCAGAACAATTGAGCTCTCTGGCCTTATTATATTCACCCTCGCCTCTCCTGGTTATCTCCCATGGCGATGGGCCCCCGCCTCACAGTTGCCATGCCAACCCGGGAATTAATCCCTGGGCCCTGATCTAGCTCGGCGTCCCATGACTTCCCACAATCCCCCGGGAAGTCATGGGACACCGAGCACATGGAGGGGGACCTCCTGACACACGGCTGCTGCCATGTGGAGTCCTCGTAGCACAACATGTGTTGATTTTGGGGTTTTAGTGTATTATGAGTAGCTTTAAAAAGGGAAGATTTACGCACGTATGCAGGAGTTTATTGCTTCAGTTGACATCCACATAAAAAGGTGGAGAGCTTTCCCTTTAATTCAATTGTGTTTAAAACTCGTATGTGCTTTTTTTAACTCCTCTGGACAAAATATGAACACTAATACACACAAGTGTGTATTATTAGGTGTATTATTAACATACTTCACTTGTATTCCATCTTCTTCCCTCATTTCAGGCAGAATTAATCAACCTCTGAGCATTTACATCCCCATTTCTCCTTGCCAGGAATTATTCACCAACTGCCAAGTCGAAGCTTTCACTGCTTTTCTACCACGAAAGCAACTTAATGACCGACTGTTGAGTTCTTTCTCTCCTTTTCTCTTTTTCACTGAGTTCTAAGAGAAAGAGAGAGAAGAGAGAAAGAGAGAGAGAGCATGAAGAAAAACAGCCATGTTGAAATGACAAATGAGGAATTGCTATTGCTTGCAGAGCTGTAACATTTAAACAGCCAGCCCCATCACATCTCGACCGCACGACACGCAGTCAGTCAGAAAACGCTGCAGTGCTCTACTCCGTGTGTGAAACACACTTCCTCTTATCAGCCGCAGCCAATCACGAGACACGGATAGGTTCTGAAAAATACTGTGTGTGGTGGGGGTGGTGGGAGTGAAAGACAAAGAACGACAGAATGTGAGGGATGAATGACCACACAGGCCTCTCTCTTTCTACTTCCACGGCAGAGTACTACCTACTGTGTGTGTGTTTGTAAACTCTGAAAGAGATGAAACACTTTACACCACTTCAGTTAGTTTATGGCAACTACTTACTGCAAAGCTAGTACGATATTGTCCGACTGCGGTAGTCATGTCACACTACTTACCCGAAAGCATACCGCTTTATGGTCTGTTTTACTCTAAATGGAGCATAATTTACTAAATGAACATTATGCTGTATTGAAGACATAAACTTACTGAGGGAATAAATAATAAATAATTTTCTCATAGACTTTGATACAATCTGACTTCTTTTTGTCGCCCCCTGCTGGTGTTTCTTTTGTGTGGCGTGATCAAACGTTGGCACTGTAGCTGCTAATCCTACCACACTGCTTGTGTAGTAGGATTAACAGGTCATGTTAGCCTAAAGACCAAAATAACACTTGTGGATTAAGAGGCTATGGGGGAGTTGCAGAGGCTTTATGTATAAGTTAAAAATACAACTACGCCTCAAGGCAACTATATACCGACATCACATGGAGACGACAAGGACTGGTCGGTTTAGACTGCCGGTAGAGATTGTTGAAATTAAAGACAACGTCATGCAAGTCATTTCTTTTCCAAATATCTTTAGTTATCCTTTCATTTGCATTCGATTTTCATAAATGGAACAAATTCAGAACAAAAATCATGTAAAACTATTAATAAATGCATGGCAGTAGTGTCGTTGTAGTAAACCATCCCAACAATACTTAATAGTATTAAGCTCCTCTTTTATGGAACCAGCTTCCACTTTCAGTCCGGGAGGCAGACACAGTCTTCTCATTTAAAAGTAGACTTAAGACTTTCCTGTTTGATAGTGCTTATAGTTAGGGCTGAATCAGGTTTGCCCTGGTCCAGCCCCTTGATATGCTGCTATAGGCTTATAGGCTGCTGGGGGATGTTTTAGGATACACTGAGCTCCTATCTCCTCTTCTCTCTCTCCTTATGGATGAATTTACATCTCTTCAGTGCTGCTTCCTCCCCGGAGTCTTTGTGCCTTCACGTCTTATAGGGTCCATTGGACCTGGCTGTGTCTGAACACTGGGTCCTGCCTCCTTGCCCCTGCTTCCTGCATCCAGCCTCTGGTCTAGAGCTGGCCTCCTTCCCAAAGGCCCTGCCTCCTTCTCTGTGCCTTCTGCCTCAAAGGCAGACCTCATTGGTCTGGCCTCTTTTGCGACGCCTCTTGCCTGGTGGGCCGGCCTCCTGCCATGGCCCCCCCTCCTCTCTTTCTCCTTCTGTTTCATGGATTATGGAGTTCTGGATCGTGGTCCATGCCTACTACTAATTATTCATACATTTCTGTTATATTCATTGAATGCGTTTATGTAACTCTGTAATGCTGTTCATTCTGTACACATGACATCTATTGCTTCTGTCCATCCGGGGAGAGGGATCCTCCTCTGTTGCTCTCCTGAAGGTTTCTTCCCTTTTTTCCCTGTGAAAGGGTTTTTTCTATTTTTTGGGGAGTTTTTCCTGATCCGATGTGAGGTCCTGGGACAGGGATGTTGTATGTGTACAGATTGTAAAGCCCTCCGAGGCAAATTTGTAATTTGTGATTTTGGGCTATACAAAATAAACTGAATTGAATTGATATATAAACTATAACACGAAAAGTGGAGAAAAAAAAGGTGGTGCTGTCCACGGGTGAAAATCCAACGATCAACTATGAATCAGTCTCCAACATTTTTTGAACGAGGCCTATGGCATGTCCCACTTTTTTAGTTTCATCCCCAACAAAGAATAAATCACAATAAGCCCACTTGGACACAAATAAGTCCATAAATATAGCAACATCACTCAGGGATGTGCCCTTGCTCCTTTTTTACGGTCACTGGGGAACATCTGAATAGACTTTTGACCTCGCTTCTCCCTTTGTTGCCTGTTGCTGGGAGAGCTGCCCTTCAACATCATCCCAATAAAAAACAGCCGCAATTAGAACTCCTGCCTGACGACACCTCCTCCGCCCCTGTAATGCACCGCGGTCTTTGGAGCTCCTGTCGATCGAGAGCAGCTGAATCATTGATGAGGAGGCTTGTTTGACTCAGATCGTACGAAGCCTGACTCAGCTTGATTAAATGAGGAGAGTTAAATATAGTTTTGCCGATGTTGGAAGAATGAAAGATCAAGGCGGCGCTTCTATTCTTCTGCAAATTTATTTTTTCTTGCTTTGAAGAAGCGCTCTGTTGTTCTTTTATCTAATTACTACCTTTTGCACCCAGGCACAACAACAACAACAACAACAGCAGCATACGCATACAGCAACAACAATGAGATCGTAGCGCAGACGCCCACACGGGGGACAACGCGGCGGACACAAAAGCGACACAGATAATGGCATTACACGTGCACACAAAAGGCAGAGCGGAGACCGTGTTGGGCTGGGAGTTTTATCCACCGGTTATCATGCAAGTCGGCCTACGCACACACAGACAGACACACACTGTCTGTTCTCTTCGGTTCTGCTCTGTATCTCGTCTTTCTCAGGGTCCCTGCTCCTGTTCCAAGGTCTCAATAATACCCACCCCCTCCATACCCACACCGCCCCTTTTGTTTGCCTGTATGGAATTTGGCTCCTGGCCGAGGGACAAAACACACTTCACAGCATTAGTTTATGGCCCAGTCGCTGACCTAAACGCACACACTTCACTTTTGTGCACGACATCGGACGGCCGCTGGACCGTCCGGCAGATTTACCCCCCCATCCCCTTAGGTCCGAACATGTCAGCCTATTGCGCCTTGGGCGAAGCAACATGGGCTGTTCTCTAGAGACGTTCCCTCACGTCCCCCGACATCATGTGAGGAGATGTACTGTCGCGCTGCAGACGATGGAGTGTACAGCTGTGGTTACAGTAGAGCTACTCCCGCAACACGACGCCTGAGGAGAGAGAAGTGGGACGCGGAGGGAACCGAATAAAGAGTTGCTGAAGAGAAAATAAGATGGGAGGAGTGAGGAGACGAGAGAGAGTGAAAGAGAGAGAGAAATGGGGCGTAAGTCTACAATACAGACAGAATATAGACTGAGACTCAACAGAGTGTAAAGAACCAGGGACCAAGGGGGAGAATTAGAGCCACTCCTGTGCTTCTCTTCACAAGCCAACTGTGAATATTACATCCTTTGAATATTAACATTGTGGAAAAGCTAATTATGGATACACTATAACAAATAAGCCAATCTCCCATGAAAGACAAAAGGTCTGATTGATGTTGGACAAATACACGCGACTTTTCACATCCTCCTCCGAAGACACACTCCTCCAAAAAGTACAGCCTTACGTGTGAATATTTGATCATGTGATTCAGTGGTTGAAGGCCACCGTCACCTAATCAGCAAATATGTCTCAGTTTCAATCTATTGTATAACGCAGTCATAAAAACAGCTCAAAGTGAGGAGAAAACGCATATTTTAGCTTTTTTACTCTACACTAGAGAATTAACTGACAGTTGTTTTGTTATCCGATTAATTGTTTGAGTTGATATGGAGGAAAATTGGCAAACATCTACTGTTCCAGCTTATAACAAGAGCATTCATTGTTTTGGGTTGGGACTGTTTGTCATAAAAAAACACATAATTCAAAGACTTTATTTAGTTTTTGCCAAGCTATTGACAGACTATTTTCTACTGGTTGTTGTACCAGTTTTTAGACAACAATGAATTGAGTCATCACATTTTTTTAAATAAGCAAAATCGATGTGTGTAATACAATTGAACATTATGGGTTAGAGAAAGTGAAAGCAGGGTATGCAGTGAGTGCCGGCTGTGAGACAAAGAGACAGTGTCACCTGGCAGTCCTACACGGACTACGATAATGCTGACAGGACGCGACTGGCAGCGCTGCGCTGTGCTATGCAGCACTGGACCACTACCACTCTGCGGCAAAACACACACACACACACACACTGTACCAGCCTAGCCTTAGCGTAAAGATCTGAAGAGCTTGTTCATGGTGTAATTAAGAAGGCATCTCACTGTTGGAACAGAGGACAAATAAGGTGAACGACACGACTGTTCAGCACAAGAAGGTCTCTGTGTGCCCACAGTGGGAAAACCACTCGACTTCAGTCGATGGCCGTCTCAAAACTGACCGAGCCTTTTGGGAATGAACCCTACCAGTTTCTATTTCCAAAGGAGTCCGTACTGGGTTGTAATGCGATACACCAGAACTGCGGTTACCTAAAAAGGTTTAGATTTCACAAGTGGATACGATCTGTGCTTTTTCCAGCTGGAACAAAAATAGTCAGATTGTTTTTCTCTTCCTGATCTTCCCGTTTTTTTCTTTCTCATGACACAGAACATTTCAAGAGGCTGTGAGATTTTTAATTGTCAAATTTTATTATATTCGATGTTACAAGTTTAGTATGCAGGTTCTGTAGACCTGAATCGGTTTATTCTTATATTTAGGACATTTCACTCTGAACAGTTTTCATGTTTTGTTTGGTTTTGTCTTGTTTTTGCTACTGAAATGAAGTGTCTCTTGGAGGTGGACTCGGACTCAACTAAGCTGGTCCAAATTATATCCAGTGTGGGAATGTCTGGTTGTAAAAAAACACTTTAATTAGCTAAATTAAAGGGTAAGTTAAATATATTTTTTAACCTATTTTCACATGTTTTTACGTCTCAGTAACTAATGGGGACAAATGTTTTTTAAATAGGTCCTTGATGGAGTGAGGATGCTGCAGACGGTTGCCGCTAAAGGGTTAGTGGCAACTCCTCATCGTCAATGTCCAATGCCCGATTTCAGTGAGTGAGACACACAATAAGAAACGGACCGGATCAGGAGAAAACTTTCTCTTTAGGGTTCTTTTCATAATGTTTCATAATAATGTTCTCGGTCACTTATAAGACCGTTCTGAGCGTGTATCGACAGTGCGGAGCATTCACGTTACAGCCCGTTTAGCAGCTGCTGTCTACAGCAATACTGGACTAATAAAAATTAAAAAAACAAAGTCAGTATTTTCTTAGGTTGAAAAATACAAAAGTTACCCTTTCAGAATGGAAATAGTTTAAAGTAACCCGATGTTCATTCCCAGGAAACAGAATGTGGGGCCGAATTAAAGATGGCTGGACCGCAACAGATATGGTCATACTCGTCAAAACTGCAGGGACACACAACCACGGGTTCTTTTAAAAAAGGGACAGGCCCCAAAGAACTGTGGGTTTAGAATTAGAGTTAAAGCAGAGAACTGTAAAGAAATGGGTCATCGACAGCCGAATGAGAGAAACTCTTTAGCTGCATGGTGTGTGTCCTGATTTGTCCAACAAAACATGTTTTCTTTTTTCTTCCTGTTCTTTTTCCATTTAGCATTGAAGTGAACAGTTAGAGCATCAGAGTGCTATCTAGGCCAGGTGGACAACTATCGCACAGAGCCAGACACCATCAATAACCCAACTCTGTGCTATCAATAGAGTCAGAGCCCCGTCCGGGACCGGTTAGCTAACCAGTGTTCATCAATAGGCCGGATGTGTGCGTATGTGTGTGTGCGTCAGTATCGATCTCCGTGATGCAAGGGACTGGATTAGTCGCAGTGACGGTGCTGATAAAGAAGACTTAGCAATCAGACAAGGCCACAGTTTGGTCAGCAACTGAACAAAGAGTGACCTGTACGAGCTGTGAGAACACAAACTACACACCAGGTTCAAACCCTCTCGAAATGACAAAGAGCAAAGACGAAGGAGAGGGGGGGGCGGAATAAAAGCATACTGGTCTTAAAAAGGTAAAATGTATTAAAAAAAATTAGACCCGTTCTAAAGCAAAAACGCTCAACTTTGCAGGTCGCTGCTTCTTAACACAAGAGCGATTTTCTTCTTTTCAGTTTTTTTTGTTAACTGCAAAACTGGATTTTGGATTGTTGGCCGGGAAAAATAAGTAATTTGAAGACTCCAGAAAATGTGACATTTTTATAGACAAAACTATTATTAGATCAATTGCCTCACGTCCTATACCTTGTTGAGTTGTAGTGGATTTTATATATACTTGCACATGTAAATAAGAGAGGTTATGTTTTAAATTAATACATAAAGAAAGTTATGAAAATTAATTTGGGATATTATGAGGAATATTCTGGAGGAATGTATTATGAAACATAAGAGAGGATCACTGTTTTATTATTCTGTTTGTTAATGACAAATGTAATGATTAACTGTATGATGCATGAGAATGAATGTTTTATTGTTTAGACAATAGTTAAAATGGATGCCGATTGAAACCTGATATGTTGCTTTTATTCTGAAGGCAGGATAGTAGGTTTTATTCTGACGGGGAACTTCCGGTCCCTGACCGGATGTGTGCACTTTGACCCCGCCTATTTACTAATTAGCTTAGCGAACAGAACGGCGGCATCCTTTGAACTGACCAATAGAACTAACCCTTAGGTGTGAATTCATTTGCATGACCAGACTAACGACCGAGCATTTGTGCTGGGGAGACATGGTTCTACTGGTCTGGAGACTCGAGACAGCCCCGGTCTGTTGCTCCTTGGGAGGTGCAGTTCGTCTGTGGAGAGTTTCTCCTTTCTGGCCCCACAATCGTGAACGCTATATGAGTATTACCTTTGCCATTAAATATTGTTAAACTTTAACTCATTGAATCCTGAATTTCTTGCGGTCACGGGACCCGGAGCTTTGAACAAATCTTACAACCTCAACCACGTTACTGTGATCAACCAATATCATCATTTGATCCTGATTTGTGTGATATTCTCATAATGAGCACATTCATTCTTGAGGCCAGGCACGTATTTCGCCAGGTCACAGTGACCTTCGACCACCAAATTGTAATCGGTTCATCTTGGAGTCCAGGCGGACGTTTGTGCCGAGTTAGAAAATGTTTCCTCCGGCCGATTCTAAGATATCATCACTGGGATGAACAACCCAAAACAAATAAAGCCTCCGGCGCACAGGCATAACAATCAATAGATTTAAATCAATGAAGGAAATTAAAGTTTGGTCAGCTGCAACTTGGCATGGGACGATATGTTAATGTTATGTCACTTTTATACTGGCCAAAATATCGGATATTATTAGATCTATAATAATCAAAGTATGGTTCTCACACACACTCACACACTCGCACACACACACACACACACACACACACACAGACACACACGCACACGCACACGCACACACACAGCTTAATCTCATTCACTCCAAGTGACAATGCTCATGACTTGAGTTCATATGTATGAAAAATATCGAGGACTGAGCAAACATTTTGACTTTACGATCCTTAAAAAATAGGGCAGGGAGTCACCACTTTTCTTTTTTTCACCATGCCGGTCAATCTGAATGAATTATATTTGGTGTTCGTGGATTCCGATAAAGTTACAATTAAATCTTTGTTGTACCACTCCAATCTGTGTTTGGTAGCCACATGAGCGCAGAATACAAAAAGACAAGAAGAACCGGTCGAACAATGTGCAACATGTACTTATATAGACAAAAGGTGACCCGGTGTCTAATTGAGGCCTGCGATTATTTGTCAAAAAGCCTGTGGCCACACCCGACGAGTATGTTTGTTGTAGCTTCTACTGGAACAAAGCAGCACTCAATGCTTTAGCAGCTTATTGAAATGTCGGTATGAAACTATAATGTTTTCTACAAAAGAAAAATATATATATTAAATAAAACAAACCTGAGGCAAAACAACATGTGTTGCGCCGCTGAGCTTCAAGCGGCGCAACACATGACAAACGCAAACAAACACACAGAAAGACACACGACAGACTGACTCATGTTACATGGCACATAAACAGTAAAGAATATATCAAAAGGTTGCTCAAAGGAAAGTAAGGGATCAATACAGGAGTTTGATGTACGCAGGTGCGACTATCAAAACCATCTGTGTGTGTCTGTGTGTTTGTGTGTGTGTGTACTCTTCTATGTGTTTCGTCTTCACACATGTGTCACTCACCTTCTGGAGGCTGGTTGGGTTGAGTTGTGTTTTATCGATGATCTTTATTGCAACCTGAGAGGGAAACGACAGACAAAGAGATGAACACAAACCACACAGGAAACATATTATTTCCAAACTCAAGGAAACTTCTCATTTGCTGCAACAAACCTTGCCGAAGTCAATCACAAAACAAAAATGGAATGCCTTTTTATGAAGTGGTATTCATTCATGGTACTGGAATGCATTGCATTTTTGTATTTACTGTATGTTAAAGCTATGAACAATTATTTTTATTACAAATTAATCACATTAATCAATTATTTTATAAAATCTTTTTTCGGTCCGAAAATTACTTTAAACTGTCTTTAAACGCTTCATTTATCAAATTAGTTGCTGATCGCTTCAGTTTGAATTGTATTAATTATGAACTAATTAAATTTGCAAACGTCAGACAGGCGGCTCCTGAACAATGTTACGTGAGCATCTGGAAATCAAAACATAGCGTGTTTCGAGGTGTGTGAGGAAAACAGGAGCTGAAATCCACTAAACAAACCGACAGAGCTCCATAAGAGGCTTAACAACATGTGGTGTCCCGGTCAGCGTCCAACTGCCGCTGTAAACCACCATATATATGACCGCCTCCTGCTTTTTATATGCGAGGAAAACTACAGCTCTCACCTGATCGAGTGTCTGCTGAGACTGATCACCTCAGCTCATGTAGGTCTGGGTTTTTACGAGGAGAACGACTCATTGTTGAAACACTTTATTGTGCTGTGAGACTCGATAGTTTTGTCTGGCTGTACAGTGAAAGCTAACAGAAGGGTGCTGTGAACTCGGTGAACCGGCCCTTTAAAAACTCCATCTGTGGGCTGAGTCACATGGTGCTGTTCGGTTCTGTTCTGGCTCCCCAACCATGTTAGTTCACCCGAGCTTCAACTCCTCAGCCTAATCAATCCCCAGCATGCAGTACTGCCTTCCTGTCTCTCTGAAACGCACCTCTCTGCCAGTCAGTATGTGGCGTGCCAGCTTGACCTTGGCGAAGTTGCCCTTGCCGATGGTTTTGAGCAGCCGGTAGTTTCCGATGTGCGGCTGCTCGTCTGAGCACAATGCGATGGAGTTGCGGCATCGAGCTCCCAGAGAGCGGCTCGACCAGCCGGTGCCCTTCTCCGATCGGCTGGCCGATAGGGAGGCATGCTGAGGGAGGAGAGAGAGAGAGAGAGAGAGATGCAGGTGAGCCTGCAGTACAACTGAGACGTTGGAAGTTTGCCATTATTGTTGTATTCAAGGCGCAAAACTTATTATCAGTATCAAAGGTACCTGAAGAGTTAGCATACATAAACCGATGATAAATGAGTGAAAGAGAGGTAACACCCTCCACATAGCATTAAAATGACCAACGAACACCATGTGACCTGGACTGTGCTCCTGTAGTTATGTGACTGCAGCCTGGTACCAGACACCCAGAGGTGGAAAACGAGAGCAACTAGGAGAAGGGCACCTATGAATCTCATCTGCCCCTCTTAGTCAAATTTCCTCACATTCAGGCGTGGCTAAGAGGTCGTCAGTGTCAAGCGCGCGATGCCATGTCGGTAAGGCGGGATGTGAGGTGGTGGCGGCGCATTTTGGGGTCGGCTGTAGCTCATGGGAGGAGTGGTCGATCCCCGCTCTCCCCATAGTTGCTTGTCGAAAAGAGGAAAACTTTCCACAGGTCTCGATATCTTCCATCTGCCCTTAATGGGACCAGGAGGAGTAAAAAGAATTTGCAAAACCCCCCAAAAAAACACTTGATAAAATGAAGGTAGAAAGGACAAAAATATATCGTAGTCAAGTTATAATATGTTACACTGTTGTAATTCAACTATACTGTAATGCAAAATCTGTTAATGAAAAAATATAAAGTAATTTACCTAATTATTCCACTGAATGAAAAGTTACATGACTTACCTATATATTAAAGAACACTACATAAATAATAGTTCTGTGACTTATGGTTGTTGTTGTCTTTTTGTATTCTGCGTTCATGTGGCTACCAAACACAGATTGGAGTGGTACAACAAAGATTACCAACAAAGATTACCGTGAACTTTGAATAACAAATTAACGTGCATCAACATGATTAGCCAATAAGATTGCCACTGTGTTTCACATCACAAAAGCAAGTCTCTATTTGAGCCCCAGAAAAGACATGAGTTTGATACTATATAATATATGTATAATAGTTTACTATAGCAAAATAACCATAGAAAAAAAATGTTTTAACCTGCTCCAGCGCAGACGAACTTAAGTTAGCTGGATAAGCTCCCATAAGATCCCATTGATGAAGGAGCGATATTAGTTAGATTAGCGTTTCATAGGGAGAGAGTTCTTATCAAGCCATGACTTCCTATACGAGCGCTATCCATTCTGCCCACAAGGAATTATTTATTTTCCAAGACCTTCTGGAGCCATCAAATATCCCTCTGTCCCAAACGAGGTAGATTTTGTCAATCGAAAAGGCTTTCACAGCATTAATGTGCAGGTACTTATGACATAATTTTCCTCAAATTACATTGCTATAAAAACAATCATATGTCTTTAACAATAGGGGTCATGGACTTTGCAATTGCCTGCTGTAGGCTAATCACGTAGTGTAATACTCATGACATCTTGGATGATCTGTGACTCCACCTGCCTCATAACAAATGTCCGGGCTCTGTCCACGACTCCAGAATATTGTAGAAAATGATTAAGGTGACTCTGAGAAGAATAGAGAGAATATCACACAATTTATTTTCACTGCTTCAATTGATTGCATTTCTGATTATGAATAATACATACATACACACTGATCCACCCATACACAGATTCACACACACACATATTCAAAGTCCTAGTTCTATATGGTCAGTATGTATTAATTCGTATCAATTAGATAATCTTTGGGCTTGTTTTTATCTAATTTTTCCGAAAGAGTTAAGCTAATTATTTTAGATCTCATTGGATGATGCATTCCAGCAGGCACATATAATCAGATGGATTGGGGTGATGAGGCACTTAAAATGAGCCGATACATTTTCCCAACTCTTGCTGCGTTGACACCAAAAGCGTTGAGAGTAGATTCCATGAAAGTCAATGCACAGACGAATGGATGCGAATGAAGCACATTTTCATCCAGTTATCTAGACGTAGTCGGTGAAAGTTAGTGAGCTGTATGAGCCTACGGGTGATGTTATGAATGAATATATATATATGATATTAATGTTATGAACCTAAACACGAGGACGTTTGATGTTCCGACGTTTGAGGGATTTCCACAAGTATAAAGCAAAAATAGTGGTTATTTCTTCCATGGTGGATGACGGAAATTATAACTGTTTCCACGGAGATAAGCCACGCCCTCTCTCCAGCGAGAATGAAGCAAATGAATATGCTATCAGAATCTAGACTGCACGGGCTGGACGTTTTTTGAGACGTTCCTGAACGCATCGCTCTCTCTCTCTTCCGGTAAGCGTATTGCATCACTTCTGGTTAGCAGCTTGCGATGTTTTCCTCCTCTCCCGCTCAGTGTCTCATGTATAGCTATTCCTCTGCCTCTCTTAATGATAACGGTACATGCAACAAGTGTAGTTCATTTGCTGGTTGGAGGCAGTTCTAAGTTGGTTAGATGCACGGCTCCGCACCATCGAAGCTCAGACAGTTATGCTAGTTAGCTCGCCAACCCCCATAGCCGGTTCGGAGCCGCTAGCGTTAGCTTCTGTTGTTAGCTGTTCCCCCTGTAGCCCCCGAGCTGCCGGATGGCTGGGTGACTGTTCGAAGGAGTTTTAAGTCTAACCAAAAGCCCACTGAGCACCGCCAACCTCTTCACGTTTCGAACCAGTTTTCCCCACTCAGCGACGCACCCGCTGACAAACCCACTCTGGTTATAGATAGCTCCATAGTCAGAAACGTGAAGATAGGGAAGCCAGGGACCAAAGTCATATGCATCCCGGGGGCCAGAGCGGGCGACATTGAATCTTGTTTAAAACTGCTGGCTAAAGATGAGCGTAGTTACAGTAAGATTATAATACACGCCGGCGGTAATGACTCCCGACTGCGGCGGTCGGAGGTCACTAAAATTAATGTGGAATCGGTGTGTACTTATGCCAAGACAATGTCGGACACCGTAGTTTTCTCTGGCCCTCTCCTCAATCTGATCAATGATGACATGTATAGCCGCATGTCGTCATTCAACCGCTGGTTGTCCAGGTGGTGCCCAGCAAACAATGTGGGCTACATAGATAACTGGCAGACTTTCTGGGGAAAGCCTGATCTGATGAGTCGAGACGGCATTCATCCCACTTGGGATGGAGCGCGTCTCATTTCTGCGAACATGGCCAAGTTGATTAACGGATCCATGACCCAGAGTTCAGATCAGGAAGCAGAAGCAGAGTTGTAGTCTTCCACCCTTCTCTGCACTTACATCCGAGCAGTTACCCACCCTTAACCGTAACTCTATAGAGACTGTGTCTGTCCCACGGCCACTTAAATTAATTAAATCAAAAGTAACCAGAAGAGGAGTCATACAAAATAACCTCACACAGGTTAACATCACTACTGCAACAATGTGGACTCCTAAATATTAGATCTGTCACCTAAAGCTGTATTAGTACATTATTTAATATCAGACAATCACATTGATTTATTGTGTCTTACTGAAACCTGGCTGAGCCATGAAGAATATGTCAGCTTAAATGAATCAAGTCATATTAATACTCACATTCCTCGAGGCACCGGCCGAGGAGGTGGAGTAGCAGCCATTTTTGACTCAAGCCTATTAATGAATCCTAAACCTAAACTAAACTACAACTCATTTGAAAGCCTTGTTCTTAGTCTTTCACATCCAACCTGGAAAACATTACAGCCAATCCTATTTGTTATACTGTACCGGCCACCAGGTCCATATTCAGAATTTATATCTGAATTTTCAGAGTTTCTATCAAGTTTAGTTCTGTAGAGTTGTAATAGGTTATTATGATTTGCACATGCACATAAAGATAGTCTTATGTTTTATATTAATACATAATGGAAGTATGATAATTCATAGTGAATATTGGTTAAAATAGTCTGCATAAATATGTTGTAAGGCATGAGATTATCATAATCTATTATTGTGACTGTTGATAAATGTATGCATTATAATTGTATGATGCATCAGAATGAATGATAGTCTATTAGTTAGAGATGTTGTTAAAATTGACAGCGGAGTGGGAACCCGTGACGTTTTATACTGAAGGCAAGATGAGAGGTTTTATTCTGAAAAGAAACTCTTTGTCTTGACCGGAAGTGTGACGTTTGACCCCGTGATCTTTACTATGGCCTTAAGCCAACCAAAGGTGATGTGTATTTAACCCGACGAATTACTAACATTTAAAGTTGTTAAAGGCGTGACTGAATACTGATAAAAGGGATTTGTGCTGAGGGAAACGTTCTCTTTTTAATTTTCTTTCAGCTTGAATTGACCAGACAGCTCCCTACTTCACGAGAGAAAGTGATTTAGTCTGTGGAAGTCCGTTCAACCGGCCCTCACGATCGTGAATGTATTATTTTGTCTGGTACTTTTTTGCCATTAAATATTGTTAATTTTAAACCTATTGAATCTTGACTTTTCCTTAAGCCCGAGGCGTCCAGTATACACAGCTCTCACCTTTTTACAGTCCTTAAAACTGATACGGTTATTATTGCAGGAGATTTTAATATTCATGTGGATATTGATAATGATTGCCTTAGTACTGCATTTATCTCATTGTTGGACTCGATTGGCTTCTGTCAGAAAGTACAGAAACCCACTCACTGCTTTGGCCACACCCTCCACCTTGTTCTTGCATATGGCATTGACATTGAGCATTTGGAGGTCTTCCCACAGAACCCTCTTCTGTCAGACCATTACCTCATAACTTTTGATTTCATACTCCCGGAGTATACACCGTTAGTTAAAAGTTTCTACACCAGATGTCTAACTGACAGTGCTGTAGCTAAATTTAAAGAAGCGATTCCTTCTGCATTTGATTCAATACGACGTCTCAATGTGACGGAGGACTCCTGTGCTAACTTTAGTCCGTCCCAGATTGATCATCTTGTCGATAGTGCTACTGGCTCACTGAGAATGACACTAGACTTGATAGCCCTACTGAAGAAAAAGACAGTGAGGCAAAGGAGGTTTGCTCCCTGGTATAACCCTCAGACCCGCGACCTAAAGCAAACTTCACGAAAGCTCGAAAGCATATGGCGTTCCACCAATCTGGAAGAATCACGCTTAGTTTGGCGAGATAGTCTTAAAACATATAAAAAGGCTCTCCGTAATGCCAGAGCAGCCTATTACTCATCAGTAATAGAGAAAAATAAGAACAACCCCAGGGTTCTCTTTAGCACTGTAGCCAGGCTGACAGAGTCACAGCTCTGTGGAGCCGTGTATTCCTATAGACCTCAGTAGTAATGACTTCATGAACTTCTTCAATGAAAAGATTTTAACTATTAGAGGCAAGATAGATAATCTCTTGCCCTCAACCAGTGCCAATCTGTCATCAAGAGGAGTGGCCTTGGAAACGGCTGTATGCCCTGGTGTATATTTGGATGGGTTTTCTCCCATTAACTTAGACCAATTGTCCTCAATGGTTTCTACTTCTAAACCGTCTACCTGTCTCTTAGACCCCATCCCAACGAGGCTGCTTAAAGACGTGTTGCCTTTAATTGGCACCTCTCTGCTGGATATTGTTAATGTGTCTTTGCTAACAGGCCATGTACCACATTCCTTCAAAGTAGCTGTAATTAAACCTCTCCTGAAAAAACCCTCTTAATCCAGAGGTGTTGGCTAACTACAGACTGATCTCTAACCTTCCCTTCCTCTAAGATCCTTGAGAAAGTAGTCGCAAATCAGTTGTGTGACTTTCTACTTCAGAATAGTTTATTTGAGGAGTTTCAGTCAGGATTTAGAAAACACCACAGCACAGAGACAACACTGGTGAAAATTACAAATTACCTCCTAATTGCATAAGATAGGGAACTCATCTCTGTACTTGTTTTGTTAGACCTTAGTGCTGCGTTCGACACCATTAACCATAACATCCTATCACAGAGACTGGATCAGTCGATTGGCATTTCAGGTACCGCACTAAGTTGGTTTAAATCCTATTTATCAGATCGATCTCAATTTGTATTTGTAAACAATGAAGCCTCAATGACCATCAACGTTAATCATGGAGTTCCACAAGGTTCTGTGCTTGGACCAATTTTATTTACCTTATATATGCTTCCTTTGGGCAACATTATCAGGAAACACTCCATAAACTTTCATTGCTATGCAGACGATACTCAATTATATCTATCGATCAAACCAGAGGAGACCAACCAGCTCGCTAAAATTCAAGAATGTCTTAAAGACATAAAAACATGGATGACCTGCAACTTCCTGATGTTAAACTCAGACAAAACTGAAGTTATTTTACTGGGCCCTGAACACCTCAGAGATCAATTATCTGGTGATGTGGTTTCTGTAGATGGCATTGCCCTTGCATCCAACACCACTGTAAAGAATCTCTAGTTATCTTTGACCGGGACTTGTCCTTTAACTCCCACGTTAAGCAAATCTCAAGGACTGCATTTTTTCATCTACGTAACATTTCAAAAATCAGGCAGATCTTGTCTCAAAAAGATGCAGAAAAGCTGGTTCACGCGTTTGTTACTTCCAGACTAGATTACTGCAACTCCTTATTATCAGGCTGCTCTAATAAGTCTCTTAAATCCCTCCAGTTGATCCAAAATGCTGCAGCTCGTGTACTCACAAAAACTAAGAAAAGAGATCACATGACTCCTGTATTAGCTGCGCTGCACTGGCTCCCTGTAAAATCAAGAATCACATTTAAAATTCTTCTCCTCACCTACAAAGCCTTGATTGGTGATGCACCATCATATCTTAATGAGCTTGTAGTACCATATTGCCCCACTAGAGAGCTGCGCTCACTAAATGCGGGGCTACTTGTGGTTCCCAGAGTCCTAAAAAGGAGGATGGGAGCAAGAGCCTTCAGTTATCAAGCTCCTCTTTTATGGAACCAGCTTCCACTTTCAGTCCGGGAGGCAGACACAGTCACCTCATTCAAGAATAGACTTAAGACTTTCCTGTTTGATAGTGCTTATAGTTAGGGCTGAATCAGGTTTGCCCTGGTCGAGCCCCTTGATATGCTGCTATAGGCTTATAGGCTGCTGGGGGATGTTTTAGGATACACTGAGCTCCTATCTCATCTTCTCTCTCTCCTTATGGATGAATTTACATCTCTCCATTGCACCTTATTAACTCTGCTTCCTCCCCGGAGTCGTTGTGACTTCACGTCTCAGAGGGTCCATTGGACCTGGAGGTGTTTTCATACAATACAATTCATACATTGTCATATTCATGTAATGTGTTTATGTAACTTTGTAAATGCTGTTCATTCTGTACACATGACATCTATTGCTTCTGTCCATCCGGGGAGAGGGATCCTCCTCTGTTGCTCTCCTGAAGGTTTCTTCCCTTTTTTCCCTGTCAAAGGTTATTTTTGGGGAGTTTTTCCAGATTCGATGTGAGGTCCTGGGACAGGGATGTCGTATGTGTACAGATTGTAAAGCCCTCTGGGGCAAATTTGTGATATTGGGCTATACAAAATAAACTGAATTGAATTAAAATTAAATGTCTGGGTTTCTTGCTTGCCAACTTCTACTTTTTTTCAAAAGATGAATATGAGAAAGGATGTTGTATATGTTGATGTATTATGAGACTGGTTTCTTACTATTGGATCAAATTAACTAAAATTAAAATGTTAAAGAGCGTGAAAAAAACAGAAAACTCAACGCTGGTCCAAACTAATTCTGATATCGGCAAACATCAATGAAGATACAAAGATAAAAACACGCTAGGACCACAAAAGCACCACAATGTGGATTAGGAGTGCAGGACAATATGGGAAATTATTGATTTTTTTTACGCAGATTTTATGAATGTCGTGTAGTGTTCTTTATACTATGACAGTTTTGCTAAGATTTTATTGAAATACATTATGCATTGCTTACTGAACTGCAATATACAGTACCTCATTGTAACCCCTCTATCATGATACATGTGGTAAATATGGTATATTCCTCTCACGCATCATCCTGCCTCACTCTCCCAATCTTTCCCATCCCTTCCTGATCCCTCAACCCGGGAAATCAGTGTGAAGACACAAAGCCGGCGGTGGGGTTATGGCTCATGCCAGGATTTAGGCCTCTTGGACAGATTTAAGTGAATATATGTAGTCTGGACTTTTTGCTATGGGAAAAGAGGCAAATGTAGAGCCCCAAGAGAAACTCATGACAAGCCCTCGGCACAATGACTTTCTATTTCCACACTATGAGAACTATACTCTCACTCTCACACAGATCAGAAGTTAAATAAAAACGCATCACCTTGAAATGCACCCAATGTGGTAAACACTGGCGTGAAATCACAGGATCAAACGATTTTTCAGCACACACACGCACTCACATGGGAAAGTGCACCGGCTCAGACCTTTAACACTGACACAATGCAACAGTCATTGATGCAACATAAAAAAGAAAGGAAAAAAAGTAACCATTTCTACTAATCTCATGTGTGTAGTTTTCGTGGCACGTATCAAGGCTTTAAGTGTTTGAGAGATTACAAAGATACTATAAAAACATTTATAGTACTATAGCCAACATGGAGAACGTTCCATTTCCAAATGACTCCACCCCACCATTTATTCACCTCTTCTTCCCTCCCCTGGCTCATCCCATCCCCCCCCAGACAAATCAATGTGCCTCCTATCCCTCCATTCTCCTCTCCGCACCCAAAACCCGCCCCCTCTTTTGTCTCGCACCGCTATCTTCATTTTTGGGGCGACTTCACATTAGTTTGAGACTTCGTGCCGGCCTCCATCGGCCATCCCCCAACCCTCATACTTTTTTTTTTTTTTTTTTTCCCCAAAGAGCGACTCCCCCCACCACTTTTGATTACCACGTGGTTTCATTCAGAAAGGAGGCCTGTGTGTGTGATGGGGTCTCTACTAGTAGCGGACTGGAGGGCCAGCAGAGGTATTTTGAGTGGGGGAGCGGAGGGATATAAAAGCTCTCCACATCATTACACATGTAGGGTGACATTTGGTATAGAAAATGGTGTGTGTGTGTGTGTGTGTGTGTGTGTAATTTGCACATTCAACAAACAAGCTGCACCTCGCAAACTGGAGGAAATCGGTTCTTTGTGCCGATGTCCTGCATCTCACAACTCGCGTTAGCCTGACGACAACAGTTTCAAATCACTAATATTGTTTGCCATTTGATGTGCATTGCTTCTCAATCCAATAAAAATATTCAAACCCGTTTCATTTTTTAAGTGTATTTATACTGGTCACAGTCTGAATTATGGGCTGCATGATTATGAAAAAGAAAAGTCTATCTAACTTCATCATAATCCATGAATGGCATGAATCACTTTTTGGGCCAAACCATCTGCATCCCGTCACATGCAGTCCTAAAAAAAGCTTCCCGCATCGACTAAACAAAGACGGTAGGCAGTAAAAGATTTCTTTTAAATTCTGTGTGATCCGATAGGAACCCAAGCTTGACGTCGTTTCTACAACAATACAATAAACATGATGATGTGTTATCTTTGACGTGAAACTGAAAACGTGCAGCTGAATTATATTGCATTATTACACTAAAATACCTGCAAATATATGTTCATTTAGGACGGGCCAGTACAGGTTAGGCTCACCCACAACTTTCGGGCTGCGCATCAGAAAACAATACAATCATTACAAAACAATTAGCGTTATTTGATGGCATGGATGTCAGGCATAACATTGTCTATTCTACAGAACAGCTGTGCTGGTCGGTGTGGGTGTGTACAGCTGAATAGAAAGCAATTGTACTCTACACACATGATTTCATAAACTTTAAATAATCCTCAGTCGTTTGCTAGGTTTTTGTCTCTTCACAAGCTGCTTCTCCGTCATACGTCATCATTTACAAGTTTCATTTATTGTATCGCTAAGAGTCATTGTACCCGTTATAGGTATTATAGCTCGTTCTGCGACATGACTCATAAATATCTCTGCATGCAAATACAATTTTCTCTTTCACTCCGTTATCGTGGCTTTATATGACGCACCGCAACGCCAGGACCAACGGCATGACAAACACAAATATGTTTCCAAACAATGGGCCACGCCCTGAGGGAGGCGCCCTGCTGCTGCTGCAGCTTGGGTGTACTGTACCGGACTGAGTGTGTGCATGTTGGTGTGTGTTTTTGTTGGGAGGAATTGAGATAAAGACAGGATGTGTGACACAGGAATGGCGTAACCTTGAGCCATCCTCCACACGCACAGACCCACTCCAGATTCCGCTTCCTCCCTCTAGCAGCTGCAGCCCGAGCATGTCACACACACACGCACTTTTTCCTTTTCTTTTTTTTAACAGAAAAAAACTGCCATTAGTTCAACTGCCAATCATGTAATGAAAATATATTATATGCTGAATATAGACAACGCGCACTTGACAAGTTCGCTTTTGTCGACCCACACGCCCACGTCATTTCACTTCCTTTCTCGGGGACAGGAAATGTCAGAGAAACGACAGCAGGAGTGTCGCAGCACAACGCGAGTGTTTCCTTGCTGGGCCCCGCGAGGGAGAGGGAGCTGCCGGAAACACAACACGTTACGTGATGGCGACAGACAGAGTCACGCGTCCAACGCAATTTGGACTTTTACACCAAGCACTTCATTCCAGAGAACAGATCGTGCTTATGCACAATGAGACTTTTCAGTAATGTCTACTGGTGTTTACCGCTGAAAATACTGGCCATCAGTCGTCCCTAGTGAATAAAGTAACAAGTCTGATTAAGTGATTCTGATTAAAGATATAATACAGTGAATATGCAAGCCATTATTAAACAGGATCCCTCACAACAACACAACAAATGAAAATAGAAACGTGTGACTGTATAAGACAACGTGTTGTGTTTTAAACAGATTATTTGAATATTGATTTCTGGCCACCTAACGAAGCCAAAATGTCCATGTAATGAGCATTTTTGGAATAAAGTCTCACTAGGAAATAAGTATTTTGCAGGGGGGATTTTGTCGGGATTTTGACTTTCTAAAAAAACATGATGAATAGAAGAAATATCAGACCGGATCGAAAGGCCTTTGGATTTTCAGAATAATTAATGCCGGAAAAGCAGCTAATATAATTGATTTAGAGGGCAGGCAAATGACACACCGGAATCAAACCATTGATTCCCCACTGGCAACGAACACAGGTTTCGGCCGATCATGAAACTAAACACAGGGCAACGTTTCTTAACCCTGTAACTACCGATGTCGCTTGTGGTTTTCAATTAGAGAAGATTTGTGGAGGGCCGTTTGGCGGCAGCGCTCCTCTCACTGACGTGTAGTGTGCATTTCCCCGGGGCAGGCGGGCTGGTGTTGCTCTTACAGCTTAGTTTCAACCTTCCGTTCTTTACGCGCCAAAATATTCTGCACCAGCAGCCAAGAAATAGCAACGCTTTTGTCCATTTTATTTCACTCAAAAAAGAGCCTCATTTGATTCCCTCTTAAAACTGAAATGATAACAGAAATGTTATCATTACTTTGGAAAGGGTTCTTGGGGCCTCGGGTCGGGAAACTTGCTCAAAAACAACAACAAAAAACACTTGTAAAAACATGATAATCATATGATTGCTAACATGAATCAGGAGGACCACTACCCGACACTGTGGGTTTAAAGGCGGGCCTCCTGACGGTGGCTCCAGTAAGCAAAGTGGAACTGGAGTCACACACACACACCCCACAAAGATGCCGTCTGTTCCCCCTCTGGAGATGTGCCACATTACTCAGCATATCATTCACTGCAGGGCTGTGATCATCAGACCGGGCTCAGCGAAGGGTCAGATTTATTCCATTCGGATCAACAGCAGCGGTGGATTAGAGCGCTGAGTCACCACGGTGGCCAGACGTCGTTTTCTCTCTCCGCCTCTGCAGATAGACGGATTCTTCTCTCTGGAGGGATCTGTTCTGTGAACCACTCTTTTTAGTGCAGAAAGAGACTTTGCACACATCAAACATTCTTATTTGTTGTGGTTTTGCTCATCATTTCTACCAGTAATGATAACACTGTGCTTACCACAATAACTGCTGTGACGAGCTCGAGGCAACATTCCTAAAATTGACGGGGGCAAGAAAGTTGTTGTGGACCAGCCCACGGTTTAGCTCATTTATCCCAGCGTTTTCTTTGCAAATGAAACGCAGCGAGCGCGCCTGGAATGTCCATTCACTGTGTGCACACACATGCTACCATTGGGGAGGTACGGTAGGTTTCAAGCCAAATCAGAGAGTCGGTGTGGAAAATGGGATAAATTGGGAGAGTTTGTAACTCCAAGTTTGACTAAACTAAGATTTGTTTCAAACTGACTGCTTGAGTTCTTCGCCCTGTCAGACCTCTGTTTAAGCAATGTTGCTATTGAGTGTTATCACTGCTAGGAATCCAAAACTACAAAAATTAAGTGGTTTAAAACTATCGTTTCCCATAAAAGATGCAGAGATTTTCCCAGTATTGGGTCGATTTAGTATCATATAAAAACAACAACAATAATACCAGTAATAAAGACCTGGGCCCTATTTCTCGTACGTGGTTCAACTAAGTTGATCAAATGTCCTATTAGCCAGCTTAGATTAACCCGCTGATTGAAATCAGGCTATCTCGGTTTCTCAAAGGCTGATCCGCACTCAAACCATCTCGTTAGTTCGATCCAGACGTCAGTTCACAGGATAGTTGTGCGTGCCCGTCCTACTTCAAATGGGGAAAGTGTCGATCACCAAAAACAATGATTTTCTAACAGCACGAAGGCAAATAAACTCAAAGGAAAAGCCTCTTTTTTTCTCCGCTGAAGAACAGGACATGATCATGAACGGATATGAGGAATTCCAGACCATAATCATGGATCTAACACCGCCACTGCTGTAAGGGGCTAGACAAGAAGCATGGCAACATATCAGACAAGTTAAATGAGTAATGCTGCGTTCACATGAATATTCACAACGCTTTACTCTTGTAAGTTTACTTGCCCGACTAGTTGTGGTTTATTCATTTAATTCATTCGTGCTGGTGAGGGGTTATCTCTATAATTTCCACCATCCACCATGGAAGAAATAACCACTATTTTTGCTTTATGCTTGTTGTGGAAATCCCACAAACGTCGGAACATCAAACACCCTTGTGTTTGGGTTCATAACATTAATATCACATACATACACACTATATCTATCTATCTATAGATAGATAGATAGATAGATAGATAGATAGATAGATAGATAGATAGACACATAACATCATCCGTGGGCTCACACAGTTCGGTGACTTTCACCGACTACTTCTGGATAACTGGATGAACATCCGCTTCATTCACATGTGTGCAAATCTGTATATGGGCGGATCAGTGTGTATGTATGCATTATTCATAATCAGAAATTCAATCAATTGAAGCAGTGAAAATAAATTGTGTGATATTCTCTCTATTCTTCTCATGAGTTCACCTTAATCATTTGACAATATTCTCGGAGCCCGGACATTTGTTATGAGGCAGGTGGTGTCACAGATCATCTAAGATGTCATGAGTATTGTACACTACATGGATATTGTACAGTACTACAGCAGGCAATTGAAAGGTCCATGACCCCTATTGTCAAAGGCATATGATTGTTTAATGTCATAAGTACCTGCACATTAAAGCTGTGAAAGCCTTTTTGATTGACAACATCTGCCTCGTTTGGGACAGAGGGCGATTTGATGGCTCCAGAAGGTCTTGGAAATAAATAATTCCTTGTGGGTAGAATGGATAGCGCTCGTATAGGAAGTCATCATGATGTGATAAGAACTCTCTCCCTATGAAACGCTAATCTAACTAATATCGCTCCTTCATCAATGGGATCTCTGAGGAAGGGAGCTGCAAGCTTATCCAGCTAACTTAAGTTAGCCTGCGCTGGAGCAGGTTCAAGTTTTTGGATGTGTTGCTATGGTGATTTTGCCAAACTTGCTTTGTGGAACCGAAAAGCCTGACTTATTTAAACTTATCCTGAAAATTATCCGGCCAACTCAGTTAGCCAGGTACGAGGAATGGGGCCTAGAAACATTACCTTTACTGAATCTTTACTCTCACTTGTTTACTTCGTTCTCTAAATCATCTCTGTGCCGGAAAAACCTGTTACCATGAATTCATAAACTTGGTGTCAAATCCTCTCGTTCCTTTCATTGCATAATATATACTCAGTAGGCACCTTCAACCATTCTCCCAGCACACAGTCTTTACCTCTGCCCACTCAGCCACTTCAGTATGACCCAACCTCTCATGATAATTATTTTTTCTTCCACGAGCCTGAGGCAATTTATCTGAAGAGTCAAGCTACAGGGAGGAGGGGTGACAGACCAGCTTTGTAGTATCTGATGAATGAAATGTAATGGCTGGTTAGTGCAAATCCTTTGTGGACACAATGAATTTCCATGTTTTGATATTTTTTACCAAACTAGTTTGAAAATGTGCCTGTATCTGGTTTTAAATGAAAATGTGAAGGGAAAACCAGGATTGTCAGGCCAAGAAGGTTTTGCTGATTGAGACTACGGCCCATCTGCCACAGGAATCTTTTAAGACGTCAGCGTGAGAGGAAGTCATGACGCAGCAGTTGACGCAGCAGTTGACACAGCGTCTACAATGCACTACTGCCTCACTGCCATCGCCGATTAGATGAGGCCAATTCTACCCTGAAGGGAAACTCAAAATGCTCTGTGTCTAAAGGACTCTGCAGAGCTTCGGCCTGCAGCAGCTAATGGACAGAAACAGTGACGGCAAGAACATTACCACACAGACACACACAGTTCACAACATGTTACAGCCTTCCACCTTCCACTTTCAGTCCGGGAGGCTGACACAGTCACCTCATCCTTACGGTACCCGGACACGCTGAGGCAATATTTCTCACGGGGGCACTGCGGACCTGAGGCTGCATTATATGGTATGAGTGAACTATGTTATGTGGGCTGTTCGAAGGCCGTGGGGGTGAAGAGTGCGGAGGGCTGATGCCGTTTACTCCAGGGGCGAAGCTTGGAGACTGCTGTGTGTTCCGGGAAAGTGTGTTACGTGTTACTGTATGGTGGCACTTGTCGGACTATTGAACATGTTATTCTGTTGACGTTTTAAGGAATTGTCAGAGAGGAGGGTCTATTAAACCCTGGAGACGTTAAAGTGAGTGAACCAGACTCCTCCGGCTGCAAAAAGAAGTCTGATTGCCTAGAAGTCTATGGGAAAATGTCTCTTGATTTATTCCCTCGGTAAACAATCAAAACATGAGTTAGTGGTCTCTTCAATACAGCATGATGTTCATTTAGTAAATTATGGTCCATTTTGAGTCACAAGGTACCTTGTGATTGAGAGGTTGCAACCAGAGCCGTATACTCTACGTCGCTCCTCTGCAGTCCAAATGTTGTCACTTCGGTTCACTGGTTGCAAAAAGACAAGATGGTGACGGACAAAACGTCGAGGCTTCAAAACGGCAGTCCACAAACCAGTAGGTGACATCACGATGACAACGTCCCCTCCCCCTCCTTATATACAGTCTATAGAATGAACCCTCACGTCTCACGAACACACTAAAGAAAACAGGACGAGCAGACGCTGTATCTGCATTGGCACCGGCACCGGCTCAGGCCCTGAGGACAGAAACGGGGTGGTAAGCCGACACTTGAAGAGCTTGTCGCACAATGAACATAACGGGCCAACTGTGTGAGCTCTGACTGTGTTCCCTGTACCCGTCAGACGTTTCGTTTTTGTGATTGTGTGCATCTGTGTGCGATAACTGACGTCTGCGTGGTGTGCGCGTGTGTGTGTGTGTGTGCATGTGTCAGTTAACAGAAGATCTGTGACCAGCGTCATTCTTCACATGGTAGCCTGATCGCCAGTAAACGCCAACTGTTTGGCACCAACTTCTTAACTAGAATTACATAATAGCCGGCGGAAAACAATTTGTGCAGATTTTAAAAAGCCGTCAGTTAGATTTGTATAAAATGCAAATAACGTTTACTTCATGTTTAGTGTTTAAGTGACACATTAAGATTAGTTTACTTTATCATGCAGTTTTTAACCTTCAAAAAGGCCAATCCTTTTTATTTCCACAAACACACACAGAGACATATTGAGCTGTTTATAGCAAAAAGGCTCGCTCAGAGAGACATTATGTAACAGCAGGTGGGAAGGAAACGTGTTGGAGCATAAATGTATGTTTCATTCAGAGAGAGACAGTTCATTTTACATTGTCAATACATCCCATCATGCTTAGCATACCTTAAAGAATATGGATGTTTGTCAAACATTCACTTCACTACACTCAGTTTTCTAAACAAAAGTAACAGTAAAATGCATTGTTTGGAATAATTAAACAACAAGTAGGTACTTGATCAGCGTGCACACATTTAAAAAAAAAAAAGGAGTGATGGGAAAATGATTTTGGGAAAAGTGCAATGAATAAAAAAAAGTTGTAAAGAAAACGGCGAGAGAAACTAAGACGGTATTTGAGCAAGTATACTAATCGGAGCTGGGAAAGTAAATTCTTAAATGTCCCTTAAAAACATTCTCCCTGCTGTGCTGTTGAGCAATCCATTTACAGGGAGGGCCGTGAAATCTCTTAAGCTCTTTTCCCAGCACTGCCATGCTTCACATTCATACTTTCACGGCTGAACCTGCTCAGCGCAAACCACCGTTTGCCCACTGGCAAGTATCACTGGAGCTGCGGGGAGCACGGGCCTGCTCACGGGGAGGGGGGGGCCTCGGGAGTAGCCGAGACGTTGCCATGCTACTGGCCCACTTCTCTGACCTTTGGGCTATTTGTAACAAAATAGGTAGTGTTAAGCTGGCGAGTGAACGTCAAGGCACACGTCAAGCGAGGTGCCGTGCAGGTCACCGAATATCAACCCTCCTTATTTTTATACCAATCAAATACGGTTCACTTGGCCTCAGTGAACGAGATGATTAGAAGCCCCGGAGCTGTGTTTCATGTCACCGAGTTTGTGGGGGTGAAACCAATGCCGTTGCATGGGGAGGCCTGCAGAGGTGGGTGGATGCCAGCTTTTTCCAAGTAACAAGTCAGGACAGCGAGCTCACGAATCTTTTGCTCGTCCAGGAAGAAGGAAGGGGGGGGGGGGGGGGGGTTGACGACGACACACACACACACGCACACACGCACACACGCACACACGCACACACAAAAGCCTCGCTCTGCCCCGCGGAGGAACACCTAAAGACTTTTTCTTTGCTTTTCTTAAGAGCACAGCAGCTGTACATGTGCGCACAAGCACTCAACACCTTCAACCCGGTTTCCTCTTCCTCTCTCACAGACAAACGCACACACACGTACAGATTAAAGCTCATGATAAGCCCCATGCAAAATAGTTTGGTCTTTTCCCACTGGTTGAGGATCTTCACTGACTATATTCGAGCTCTGAACTTCCAAGCTTAACCACCACACTAACTGGTGGGCGACAGTGAGGCAGTGGTTAGTAGGTCCGTCTTTCAATCATAGGATCGATCAGTTCAATCCCTGGCTGTGCTAGCCCTAGATGTCCTTGAGCAAGATACTTAACTCTGAATTGCTCCCCGTAGATGTGTGTCTACGGTGTATGATTGTAAGTCACTTTGGATAAAAGCGTCATAAAAGGATCATTTTTATGATCTGGGAAAGCCAGCATAATTAGTTCTCCGTCATGGGGAAAAAGATGTAGTCTAAGATAATACAATAATAACCAATAGTACCAACGCGCAAATTCAGGATCCCGTTGTGAAAAGCTCTGCGAGTCTCCTCCTCCGAGATCATTTGTACGTTTCCACATTGGAATTCAAAGTCTGGCTGTGTGACGCTGCGTGCATGATGGACCCTGTTCTGCAGGAGGTCAAGAGACCACATTCCCCTTTTCTGCGTTACATGGACAATACACGAGTGCATCACATGTACCGACATGTTACTGCATGCCAAGAAACGTATATATTTAAAAAGCTGTGTAGCACTTCTAAATAAAAGTCACTTTTGTCTTTCTTCTGCCCTCTACAGCTCTCAAAAACTGCTGTGCATTAGAACCTGCAATAATTCTACATTGAGCTCAAAATAAAACAACTATGTACTCGATTTGACAGAGAGAGAGAGATATTTTAGCTATGTCAGAGATCAAACCATCATTCAAATGTCAAAACCGTCGTTAAACTCTGTGCCTCGGCCGAGAAAACGGAACTACCGGGTGCGCTTACCTTTCATACCTGTGTGAAAGTAAATGTCTGTGTTGCGTTTTGGTCGAGGGAAAGGGAAATATGGAGGACCCCCCTCCCTCCCCATTCTTCTGTAGTTGCCATGGTGAGGTAAATAACAAGACCAGCTTATGGCTGAGTGAGCACAGCAATCACTTCTGCTGTCCAGCTCATAGGGAAAAACAGTTTATCCCTCCCAATGCTTTAAAAAAAAAAAAGTAAATAAATGATGCCTTTCCTACCAGCTTGGTGACAAATCAATGCACCATAATAACGGGGCACCAAAATAAATATGACCATATCTGTCCTGAGAGTAGAAAACAACAACTAAAAACTACTACTTTGAAAAGTGTTATTCACATGATTGCTAAACTTATCCTGCTGCCAGTCAGAAAGAAGCTCTCTGTCATCTATGATGTCAGCGCTCGACAACAAGCACAAAAAAGTTGTACATTTGGGCGTGGCTTGACAGAAACCGTCCAAACCACTCACAGCACGTGAGGATGGAAACACGTTGTGGGTTCTGCAACCTCGGCAGGTGTTTCTGAGTCCTGGGAAGAGCCAGAGGCAATATTCAACACCTCAATGTAACTGTAGCAAACCACCCAGGGAGGAGAGTAAAGAAAGGTGGCAGCGTCTCTACCAGGGGCTAAACGTACACGCACCAAGATGGGAAACGTTATCTCATTCACGTCCCTCTTTTTGGTTGGTGTGGTCCCACCCGAAATATTATCGGAGATGCAACAGCCGTGTTGAAAAAAAAGGTCACTGTTGTGCTGGTTTTCCTGGAGCTTCCAACAGTTAATCAGCACTACTAGTTACAATATCACACGAGACGCAGTCCAATATCTAAAAACACACACACACCCTTTAAATAAAAGTATTCTTGACGAGTGGCTGGTATTACAGCCTTCGGTGTAAACCAGGTGCCATTGAGATAATAGGTGGGGACTCTCCCTGCCGCTGCACTGCTGATGTCAATATATGGGGAGGGGGGGTGGGGGGATATCAACATAGAGAGACATGCATCCTCACAAGAAACCCATACAGGACAACCACTGTGAAATGCTTTGAAAAAATAAAAGGCCATTGAATTGAAAACGTTCCCCTCAGAAAACCCAGACACAGAAAAACACCAGCAGGCGGGCTAGCCTGACACAGCATATTCTGCAACATCGGGCTGCCCACCGACCTGCCATCAAAGGGGGGTAAAAGGAGGAGGAGGGGGACAGGGGCTGACAAGGTGAAGAGCTGCGAGTAAGGTGATGGAGTGGCAGAGAAAAGGAGAAGGATGGGTGGGTGTGGGGCAGGATGGGCGTGGAGAGCTTTGGGTGGCCTTGCATCAGTTGCATTCATTATTGATCAGCTGGGTTGGTGTGGGGGGGCAGACAACACACATGCGCTGGTAGGTGAAGGTGGAAGATTTTATAAAAAGGCAACTCGTTGAATAAATGTGTGCATTCTGCATGTGCGTGTGTAATTACTGTAGCACACACACACACACACACACACACACGTCTGAACCCAGTCCAAGGCACCAATACCTCCCCCACCTCCCTCCCTCCCATGTTCCCCCATCCTGTGTCCAATTGCAATCCGTCCCAAATGAGCTAGGGGGGAGATTAGCGCGTCTGTGTTGCCTTGTTTGATTGCAGCTGCTCTTTGCACATGGCACACTGACTAATCTCAGGGCCAGAGAGTTGAGGAAGAGTTGAATAGGTGAATAGGTATTATGACCATAATACCTAAAGGTTATACCTATTCCTGCTGCTGAAGGTGACAAATACACGACCAGCATCTTGAACGGTCTACTCACATGGTCCGGGTTCCGCTCGTTCACTGTCAGTGCCGTGCGTACAGACATGTTTCGTCCCTGAGTGCGCTTCTTCGTCCGAGAGAAACCGCAAAATAACTGGGCTGTAGGTTTGTGTTTACACCGGGGTTACCCGTCCCAGATTAGACTGTCCGTCGGTCACACCAGGAGAAAAAAAAACAGCCTCACTTCTCATACAATCCTCATTGTCAGAGTCCGTGAATGCAGTTAAACATGCAGTTAAATCCAGCTTAAATCGATGCGTTAAAAAAAACTAAACTACATCCACATTGTGCTTGTCTGGTGTCTCATCTGAAGGAAGAAAAAGACAAACAGCCCAGACTTCCCCCCACCCCCCACACTTCCTCTCACTTTCCCCCAATCCTCCCCAGACGCTCTCGTACCATTCCGGGGGACGCTGGCTGGCTCGCTGGAGAAATCAATCCCGGTGGGCGTCGGTTGGCGTTCCGCTGCATCGGTCTCGTGTTGGGAAAGGAAAGAAAACTCCACCATTGAAGCAACCGACGAGGGTTTAAAAACCAGCCGTGGGCTCTGAGCGACCACGATGGGTTGAGTTGGGGGGGGGGGGGGGGGGTTCTGTTTTCCCGTTAGCTAGCTAATGTGATTGTTCTGGGTGACATTCGTTAAAACGGCGGCTCCCACGGAAAAAGTAGTCACTGAGACGGAACCGGGGACAGTGTGAGCCGGCATTTCAAGACACCAAGAGATGTGCGGAGGGGGAAAAATTAAAGGCAAATAGCGGTTGAATTGGTGAAAGCGGCGGATGTGCAGAGCTTCCCGGTCGGTCTCCGACTTGTCTCTCAGCCCGGTCCGCCCTCGGCTCGTCTCATTCGGGTTGGTTCCAACTGCTTTCGCGATGAATGGAAAGTGGCCCGAATGAACAGCGGGCGAACGCAATTCGTCTCCCCGGAAACATCAGCTTTTATTCGCGAAGAGGACGTAAGAAAACTGTCTCCCTCCCTTTCGCCTTCTGAAAAAACCCACGGAGTGACAAGAGAAACTGAGAGGGAGAAGGACGTCAGCAGTAATAATAGGCCGGGCCGCTCACAGGCGCTTGCTGAGTCGGTGGCCGCGCACGCGCACACGCACGTTGTATCACTCCTCCCTCTCGCTGCCTTCAAGTACTCCTTGTTGAATCATTCCTTCAGAGTTTCATAACCAGCACTTAACTTTTTGAAAACTGAACAATTCTTAGGTTTCTGCTCGAAATAACATATCCAAACTAAAATAGGTGTATCTCAGCAACCGCAAAGACTATTTGAAGAATGTTGGTGTTATAATAAAGGCAACCCATGTTATCCCATATTAGTATATGTGTTACTGGTTAAGAGTAAATAAAGATGAAAGACAGCAAAAGTTGAATTTTCAGGTTCGCCTAGAAAGAAAAAGGAGTTTCAGGATCATTATCTCTTGGAAGGATGCAGAGCAAAGGTCAAAAACCACATAGATCATAGCAACATATGTGAACAGTCTCTCTGCAAAGTTTGACTTTGAAATAGTAAAGCAGAACAAAGTTAGAGAGGTTTTAGTATAGATTTATTAGGTAAAATGGGCTTTTGGGCACAATCTGTGCAATTTGAATTTTCTCATATACAAAACCATATATTACTTATGGTGTTCAGATACAGCAGTCTTTGTTGATTAGAAGAAGAAAAATGTTTTTTTTTTTTAAAAAGTCAAAGATAAGCAACATTTGTGACTGTAAAGCGCAGATGCGATTCATGTTGCTGTGTTCTTTGGCTCATATCTCGGAGATGCTTTGGTGGAAAAGGATTTTCTAAAGATGTTTAGAATCTGTGTTAAATCCTCTTGCTCTTTGCTATCTGGCTTTTTCTGATAGCACCGAGCTACGAGTTGCTAGTTCCGAAAACGTGCTGAGTGGGCTAACTCCTGACAAAATGATGATTATGATATTTTAATAATTATTTCAGTTGGTGTTTGAGTTGTGTAAAAATGGCTTACTGATTCTTTTAGCCCAAGTTCTCTTGTTTAATTTGATGTATAACATCAATATATTTGCTCATGTTTATTGTAATGTTTTACAAAGTCTAATCTGTAAATCGGCCCCCAATTGGATTGTGTTTTAATGTCAATAAACAATTGACTAAATAATTACTTTTTTGTTTACTTTTTCGACAGTTTTAGATGCACAACAAAAACAATAAATGGCATCTGCTATTTTAATGACAATATCTCATGATTTACCCCTTGGTAAACAATTCAACTCTTGTTTATTTCTCCTAAAGTATCATGACAGCCTCCTAGTGGCTAAAATCACAAAAAGAGAATATATGTATATATATATTTTCCCTTTGGCAGTACTGTAGTTTTCTTTTTCTCTTTTCACTTACTGTCTAACTTTATTGTTATGGCAAAAACTTATACTTCTTTCTCTTAATATATATTTATTGGCTAAAATCCTTTCAAGAGACAAAATATGTGTCTGTTTAATTATGATGATGATGATCATTATTTTATTGTTGTTGTTATTGTTATTATTATTACCATTTTAATGTTTATCGTTATCACTACAATTATTATTATTATTATTATTATTACAATTCCTTCTCTGGATTAAAAAACATACAATTTGCATATTTCTTACATGTTCTTATTGTAAACCATTCGTTTTTATCTATATGATTCTTGACTTTCGCAGTACTTCTCTTTTTGTCTATTTTCTTTTCTCTTATTATGTTTATTGTTACGCACAATGAATATATCATAATTTGTCAATAAGTCTGTTCCATTTCAAAAGCTTTCTTTGGCCCAAATTTGGAGGACACCAGCTGTTTATTTTAGAAAGCACTGTGGATGATATGGGGGTGATACCCCATAACGAGAGGCCACCCTTCTTAACACCACACACTACACTATTTCCATTTCAGTGACACAGGTCTAATAAGACATGAGTTCAACGGCGGTTTTTGTAACTTTTCAAAAGAGCTTTGAATTCAAAAACTACTTTCCCCTATAGGCGCTTTTCTCTGTCTCTCCAATTTGGCAATTTGGCTGAATATTCAAGTTGCTCATCACATGTGTGCACCCAGACCAGGTGTTTCTGTTTTTTTTGTGTTTTTTTTAAACAACAACAACTTAGCGTTTCCAAAAGCATCAAAACACAAACATCCCTCATGCACCCATATCTCTGTGTTCTTAAAGGAGCAATCACATGCAGTGATTGTATATATATATATATATATATATATATATATATATATATATATATATGTGTGTGTGTGTGTGTGTGTGTGTGTGTGTGTGTGTGTGTCTCTCTCCTACAATTACATCTGCCTCCAGCTCATGGTGTTTGTTGGCTTCAGTATTACAACTAAACACATTAAAGACGATTCATCAAACACTTATTCACAATCTACAAGAGTAATTAAACAGCAGGCCTAATAAACAGTTAAAAGCATTATTACAGCGGTATGCATCTCATGTTGTAGCTCCTGATGCCATGCATATGTCAAGGTTGCAAGTCACATATTGAAAAACTGAAATAAGTGAAAAAGAGATGTCGTACCATCTGAATTTGCAGCACCATTAAAACAGCGACTGTGGGTGGTGAGCTGACTCAAAGAAGCTGTCCTTAGCCAGTCCGATGTCAACCCCACATATCAGCAAGTCGTGAATCTGCCCCACGGAAGCAAAACGGGATCTCTGACCTGCATGTTTTAGCATGAACCCAACATGCTTTCAAACCACTTATTTAAAAGATAATTTGATTGCACCAAAGCCCAGAAAATAAAACGTTATGAATATCAACTCAGATTTCATGAGTATGAGTCAAGTTCAGTTGATCAATTCTGGACAGTAAAATGTGAATCCTCCACTCCACTATAGCACAACTATAAACCTACAAAACATGTGCGTTCTCGCATCATATTGATCCATTATTAACTTAAAAGATCACTTTCTCTTTCAGACTGGTGACTTTCGATTGTACTACAGCCTAGAACCTTGATCTTACTTTGTTTATTCTATAAAAATGAATCACACTTACATGCACAAATGGTCAGTAAAGTTTTAAATCTGCAGAATCAAGGAGGATTCATGAAACCAAGGAAACCAAAACTCTCAAACCAAACACTTCCTTTCTTATCCCCAGCTGGCTCACCTGTCTTCTCACTTCTCATAGAAGTTGTGTGTGGGGGGTGGGGGGGAGCCCTTAAATTCATCAGCATGCTTAACATTTCAGGCATTCACACCCTTGAGCACACATCAGAATTCTCACCTGGACTGATCTGGACCGGTTGGAGCGAACCCAGGGCCTCATCTTTTCCCTTGCACACCTACTTCCTTGCCTGAGACGGAGACCTTCAGTGACCTGGAACCCCCGCAGACTGAGAGGCTGACACTGGAACTATAGCAGGTGAGCGGCAGACAAGCTGATTCCCTCAGACGAGCTGATTCCCTGTCATCCCTACGGAGAACAGTGGCAGAGGAAGAGTTGAGGTTTACACAGGGGCAGAGAGCTGCCGCGGAGACAATCGATGCTGGAAAAGAACAAGAAGAGCAGCAGTCCATATTTCCATGGATTGCAGAGCCTGTTCTGAACACTGTGTTACACTGGCATTATCAGCATCGCTGTCCGGTCAACTGTGTATAAACCAATTGAACAACACTGGATGTGGAATCGTCAATACATCTAATGGAGTATGGGAAAGGGAGGGAGGCTGTTTCCTGTTGCTTTTTACGTGTGTGTGTGTGTGTGTGTGTGTGCAGCAGCTAGTGATTTGTGCTGCACGTCAGCAGGGATTGATCCAGCCGTCGGCTCATGAGGACATATACGCACAAACAAACCCATGTGTGTGTGCTCTCATACTTGTGAGGACCCTCGTTGACACGATGTGTTCCCAAGCTCTTGAGCGTAACCTCCACCCTGACCCAAACCTTCGCACCAGGAATTGACCATCAAATAAGCATTCACTTTCCAGCAACACACATTTATTTAATACTCATGTCACGTTCAAATACTAGGTGAACATTTTTATATTAAATATCCAACCATAAAGAAAAAATATATAGCTTTAAGTCACTAAGTCAACATAATGAGATACTAGATACAGTCTGAGGCCATCTGGTGGACGGATGTCAGAATGGCAACGAAGGGGGCTGGAGTGAGGGTGTGGGTGATGGGGAGGGACCGACATAACAAGAGCCGTACAGCATCAGACATCACCAAACAGCTTTACAAATTTAAAATACGCAGCAAATCTTTCTGGTTGTGGAAGGCAGTCTTCTCGAGTTATCTTGCGATTGACCTAATAATATTCTAAAGTCTGTGTCTACGACTCATCTTTGTGTGTACAATGTGTTACCACATGGCCACAAGACATATTTGACCTTGGGGACAATGTAGTTAAAGTTAATGTTAGAAACACCAACTCAGATTGTATGCATGTATCCAATTCAGGTTATTAATTATGGACAATTATGAAACACGTGGCCCAATGATAAACTGCATGGAGTAGCATGAGAATAAAGAATATCTCCACAGTCAAACACAGACGTGGTGGCTGACTTCTTCAACCTCAAAACAGGTTATGGGTAGGTGTATTTGTGTCTGATTGATCAGACTATTTCTTTAAACAACAGGATGCCATATGATTAATATTATAAACCCAATCCATATTGAGTTATCTCGTGATGGACCTAGTGAGGAGTTGTTTTTAGCATGATAGAAACTGAGCCACATCGGTTTAAGTGACCCATTTCTTTTTGTCGCGGTTCTAAGTCACTTCATGACTTCTTCTGCAACAGCCAGACACATCTCACGCAGCTTCCTCTGCAGTCACGTATGAAGAAGCAACACCACCATGCAAAGAAAACGCAACTACAAGCACTGCCTTGTCAAGAGCGTTAAGTTTTGATTTAAAAGAGAATAAATAATGACAGTAACACTTGAAATGATTTTTACTGAATATATGACTGAACACTTTTGACCCCAAAACATTTTAATGTTAAAGCTTTAAATTGTAATTCATACAGTTTCTTGTAAAAAAAAAACCTTCAAGAACAGCTAATTATCATGAATCAATGTATTTCATAAATGTTTCTTTCAGGTATATAAAGTTAATGTATCTATATCAATTGAAACCCTCGCAAATCAGCAAGTTATGACATAATACTAGAATAGAATAGTTTTCACGCTGATTTACTAATTTACTTAAATCTCCTTGTTATCCATAACCAAAGCAAACTTGAAATCATATTGTTTTTCTTTGTTCGGTGTGTATAAAACACTTCGGAGGGGATCACATAGTGTCTCACTGCTCCATGTTCGTGTTTTCAGCCGAGCCCACTATGCTGGAAGCTTTCACCTTGGCCTCCCTGAGCCTCCTGGTGCGGGCGTCGAACCCCTGTCCCCCGACCTGAAGTTTGAGCCACAGTCACAGAGAGTTAACAAACGTACACTCCACAAGAGAAGTCACAGATACGAAATAACCGCTTCGGTATAGTTCTCAGTCAGCACATCGGCTCTTCCGATGCACACAAGGCAACTTCTTTTCCAAAAATTCTGTTGGATTTCATTAATCTATTTGAGATCATAATCGAAAACTAGAAAATAAAATCACAGTTCAAGTAGTACCTTTATAAAGACCAGTCGTACAACTTAATTAGTGTTGTTTAAAAATCCTGAAGAAAGCTGCATACAATAAAAGAAGTCAGTCACACTTTACAACCTAGCTCAGACGTATAATAATTCAACAACCGTCAACAAAATACTGCTTCATTTAATTGTGACTGGTTTGTTTCTCGGATACAAGCGGCCGAAATGAGCTTCCTCCGTAGGGTGGCCGGGCTCAGCCTTAGAGATAGGGTAAGGAGCTCGGACATCAGGGGGGAGCTTGGAGTCGAGTCGCTGCTCCTTCGTGTCCAAAGGAGTCAGCTGAGGTGGTTCGGGCATCTAGTCAGGATGCCTCCTGGACGCCTCCCATTAGAGGTTTTCCGGGCACGTCCAACTGGTAGAAGGCCCCGGGGAAGACCGAGGACACGCTGGAGGGATTATATCTCCTGGCTGGCCTTGGAACGCCTCGGGATCCCCCAGAATGAGCTGGAAAGTGTTGCGGGTGAGAGGGAAGCCTGGGTCGGCCTGCTGAACCTGCTGCCACCGCAACCCGACCCCGGATAAGAGGTGATAATGGATGGATGGGTTGTTTCTGATCCCTCTAATCAAAGTCAGGGAAAGTCATGAAACTGCTGTAAGCATTTAAATCAATCTGCCACAGAGGTCACAGAGTAAAACGCTTAAATGAAAGGAGACTATGAAAGCCTCAACAATTGATACTTAATGAGGTGTCTGCACTTACAATTGTTTTGCTAACAAGTTTCTCTTTCTGTTGTAGTACTGTGCTACAACAGAAAGACAGGACGATTTTATTTATGTCCTTCTGTACGAGCTGAACAAGTTAGGAAGCTGAAGGTAATGTTCTTAACCTTTCTGCTAACAAATACATTAAAACTGACTTTACAAATTGCTGTACAAAACAGGATAAAATCAAAAGATGACAGTGAAAGAAATGCTCAAATATAAGTTAAAAGCATGATAATGTTCATCTTGTGATTGAATTTGCCTCCAAGTAATACTTAGTAATATTTCATGTTCTTGTGCCTTGTTCCCGACCCGTCTATCTTAATTTGACACAGTTTGACACAGTGATCCAAGAAGGTGTCACAAACTGAGACAGATTAGTTGTGCAATCTTACAATCAATAGTAGTTGTAAATTAAAGTGCAGCGGTGATGCAACCAGATAAAACTCAGTGATACAATTAAGAAAAAGAGTATTAAAGGGTATTTCATTTTTTGTCAGGATTCCTGCTGCATTTAGTCTTTACTGTGTCTATGTTTTCAATTTGAGCGCCAAATATTTATTTCCGGCCGCCTTCTGTCATTTAGAAGAACTTTTTTCTTTTACCATCTCTTGTAGCTTATTGAAGCTGCCGTACCCACTTCCCTTTCTGCAAGTCAGGTGAATGCCTTAAATTCAAAACATTAGAAAAAGGTCGAAGCCCTGGTTCTTATCTCTGACCATCTCATTACCCAGACAGGCTCCATCATTTTCTTTGTGCAGCTGCATCAGTAACACAGACCACATTATCATCAAAAAGGCCCAGCGAAGACTGTTGTCCCTCCTCAGGCAACTCGTGACAAAAAAAAACACATGTTGGTCCGTTTCTATAAAGCCATCAAGTCAGAGAGTGTCCTGCTGATGCCAAACTGCTATGCCAAAGGGGATGGGGGGGCAGACGTCTCTTCAGAGTTCAGCTTCAGACGTAGAAACACTTGTGGTCCTTCAGGTTCCTCAGGTAGGAGAAGCTCTTCCCGCACTTGTCGCACATGAACTGCTTCTCCCCGGTGTGTATCTGCTGGTGGGCCTTCAGGCTGTTGCCCTGGTTGAAGCTGCGGCCGCACGTGTCGCAGCTGAATGGCTTCTCCCCCGTGTGGATGCGCTGGTGTCGATTCAGGTTCCCCGTGTTGCTGAAACACTTCCCGCATGTGTCACAGCTGAACGGTTTCTCCCCGGTGTGGACAACCTTTCGGGGGGGGGGGGGGGGGGGGGGGGGGGGGGGGGGGGGGGGGGGGGGGGGGGGGGGGGGGTAGTTGGAAAGAGAAACTGTTACCAAATATAATTTTCCGATATAGGACTTACGTTAGTAAAGTCTTGACTCACGCCACATTGGGCCTCATGCTAGAAATGTTTTGTTTGCTTATCGTGCGTTCAATCGTAAAAAAAATCTTACTGTCCTCCTCATAAAATGATCCAAACTTTGATGATCCGTTTATTACCGTTAAATCAAAGCAATTTCTGGTTCACACCGCTGGAGTGAAATAAATAATCCAGCATCCCCTAAAATTGCGCCTGCTTCTTTTGTTTTTGTGAGGTTTGCTCGTACAAGTGTTCCAAGTCAGATTCACTAACTCTCCAAACTGCCTGAATGTGAACAAATTAATCTGTGAAATCACCTGCCCAAGAGGGCGTGTAAATGTTTGATTCATAAAAAATGTTACCGAATAGTAAAAAGAAGAATTTCACACAGGGTCGTGTAGCACAGGATCAGAAACACTAATAAAATATTAGGCTCGACGTGTCATTAGTGCAGCACTGTGAAGTTTGTTTTATCATAATATCTAAACTCCAAATTAATTCAGATTCAACATCATTTTAGGCCAAAAGAGTGAGATGGTACATGACACGTACGACAGGTGTGGACCATCTGGAATTTCATCGGTATCCAAGAGAAAATTCAATCTGCGAGGAAACTGGTGAGCATAACGAATTATCTTAAAATCCCTCATACGCGCAACTGAAGAACAAATCTGTTTGTACGACTGGTTCTTTGCATGAGGCCCGTTGGGTCTGAGACGCCAAATCCGCCATGGTCAACGCAGACACAAAGTGTGGTTGACAGGGCCCTCCAAACGTTCTTTAACTATCCTCATGGTTTAAGTCTGTCACTTATAAAGCTTGTTTTGGAAATAAATGTGGTTTGTAGACAAAGTGTTTTGTTCCTAATTTATACAACCAGCATCATTGTAAATGCCGAGTGTTGCATCTGTAACCACACAAAAGGGCAAAGTCGACACTGTTCTATTCTATAGCACCATAAAGTATCTTTTGGGGTAGATGCTTCTCCAATTACAAACAAGTTATCCATCATTTTAAAAGCCACTCAAATGAAAAAAAAGTATTTCTAAAGCCTGTTAAAAGCAGTATTGCATGCAAACCCACCTGATGTGATTTGAGGCTGCTGTGCTGCGTGAACATGCGGCCGCAGATGTCGCAGGCGAAGGGCTTCTCCCCGCTGTGCGTCTTCAGGTGGATCTTCAGGTAGCTGGACGACTTGAAGCTCTTCCCGCACAGTCCGCAGCTGTGCGGCCGGTCCACCGTGTGGTGCTGCTGGTGCGAGCGCAGGTCTGTGATGGAGCCGAGCCGCCGGCCACAGAGCACGCACGTGCACGGGATGGCCGCCGCGTGTGTCAGCAGGTGCTTGCGGAGCGAGTCCACGCAGGCCGCCGCGGTGCCGCACGCGACGCACACCAGCGCTTTCCGCTCGCCCGAGTGCATCTTCTGGTGCATCTTCAGGGCGCTCTTCTGGATGAAGCACTTGCCGCACGTCTCGCAGTTGAAGGGACGCTCGCCGGTGTGGATCCGCTGGTGGCCCTTCAGGGTGTCGGCCTGGTTGAAGCTCTTCCCGCATGTCTCGCACCGGAATGGCTTCTCGCCCGTATGTATGCGCAGGTGGCGCTGCAGGTTGCCCTGTATCGTGAAGTTTTTGTTGCAGTACTGGCAGTTGTAGGCCCGCTCCCCCGTGTGGACCATCTGATGCATTTTCAGCCCGTGGGCTCGGTAGAAGCTCTTGCCGCACTGCTCGCAGCGAAACGGGCGTACCTCGGCGTGGAGGCGCTGGTGGTTCCTCAGCAGCTGCTTCAGGGTGAAACCCTTCCCACAAACATCGCAGGTGTGTGGTCTTTCCCCTGTGTATGGGAGCAATGAGCATGCATTGTGAGTGTGACAGAATATGCTTTATAAGTAACATGCTCCTATACAGCTCCACTGATAAACACTCACCCGTGTGAAGCAGCACGTGCGCATTGAGGCTTCGCTGGAAAGAGAAGCCTCTGCCACACTGAGAGCAGTGGAAGGGCTTCTCAGCATTCGCCCCGTGGACGGCCTGGTGGGCCTTAAGCTGCAGCAGCTTGGTGAAGGTTTTCCGGCAGTGTTTGCAGCTCAGAGGCTGCTGGCCCTGACCCTGACTCTCCCGCTTCGCTCGACCCCGGTGGGGCTTTGGGGGCTTTGCGGCGCGTTTAGGTCTGGCGTTGAATCCTGGGTCGCCGTCATCTGGATCTTCTGGCTCCAACTAACAGAAAAGCAAAACAGACAGATTGTTAATTAATTTCTTCCTAACCTGCCATGCCTTTTTACAATAACATAAAATGAATTGGGTACTCGTGAAATCAACCTGGTAGTCTGGGTCGTCATCGTCATCCTGGCCTGGATCGTCTCTGTAGGGACCGGAATCAGTGGCCACCTGGTCAGCGAACGCCTCCAGTCCTTCCTCCTTTATTATCACAGGTTGGACACAGTCCTGAGAGAATGTGGACATATTGAAGAGTCACTACATAGTGTCCAGGTGGCTGCACCTGTCCACATAATATTGTGTCCTTTTGCACCTTAATTCAAATGAAAGGAAATCTTAATGCTACAGCATACAATGGAATTTCAGAGCACGGTGTGCAACTTTGTAGAAACGGTTTGAGAGACTCCGCTGTGCACGTAGCCCGCTCAATAAAGAAAAAGTCTTATCGCGTCAAATCAATGCCCAAGGACAACAGTCACATTTGGGCAGAACAAAAAGGTGCTCGCGTATTTTTGACCAGTTTGGCCAGCGGTGAATTCTTGAAGATAAACTAGAATATGGCTTGAGCATATTTCTAAAACGTTGCACTCGGTGCACACTGCTCATCATACTCAAAACTATATGTATTAGATACCAGATGTCAACTACATTTAGTGGAGTTGTTTATGTTGAACCGCTGAGCACATAAACCAATACTTCACCATTTCTGCCTGTTTGTTACATCTTAATATTAGACTTACACATGTATTATTGTTTGGCCCTTGACTCTTTGCATTGTTGTTCATGGACCACAGTTTATAAAGTTAGGCCACCCCTGATCGACATAGAACAAGACAGGATTTTACCTCATAGGTTCTGCCTTTCCACAGGTGAATTATAGGCGATCTCTTCACTCCAGCATCACCACAAGCCACAACTGTTAGAATCCAAAAAGTTGTTAATCAGTACTTTTGTGACAAATGATGCTTCATCCGACAAAGTAAGACTGAGACAACGAGAAAGCCTGAAGGGAGCCGAGATGAAGGAGACACGGCACACTACTCCTTCTCAATGTGTTTGAAGAACTCTTCAGCAAACATCAACTCTGGTGAGTGCCGGTGAGAACAAAGATAAATTACCTAAATGAGTTGCTGACAAAGTGCAGTGTTTCATTATCTCGTGGATCTGTGGAAACTCAAATGCAGCATTCTTCGCCTGCCCTACAAAGCTACGTGGCAATAAAACACACAAGACAATAACATTTGAATAACATCTAGTGGCCTATTCATTCTAACCAACTTTAAGTTATGAAGTTTTGAAAAACACAACATGTAGTTATTGTACAGTGGTGGAAGAAGTGTTCAGATATTTTAACGAGGTAGATGTAGCAGTACCACTGTGTAGAAATACTGTAAAAGTCCTGCATTCAAAATGTATTCAACTTAAGTAGAAATACTTAGGTATCAGCAACACAATATATTTAAAGTATGAAAAGTATCATTTCAGAACGATATATATATATATATATATATATATATACACACACTATATTATTGGGTTATATAATTAAGTACAACTGAGAATATAAATATATATAAATGAAATATAATTATAGTAACTTTACTGTTGCTGCTTAAGCTGGGGTTATTATTATTATGCTTTGCTTTATATAATGTCTTGTAGCTTAACCTATGATAATATATTCATTTCAAGGGGGACCGAGCATGTAAATAAACACAAGTATAAAAATACAAGATGCAAAGAAGCTGGAGTTAGCAAGAATGCTAATTTACATCTGTAGTCTGTTGGCAGGTAACAAAAACAAAAACATTACAGGTAACAATAAACAGCTTATTGTGGTTGAGGTGTTTTAAAGGGTTAGTTCACTAAAGTCACAATAACTCAAACAACAACTAACTGATGTAGGCAGCGATAGAGCCGCAACGCCTTTGTTTTCCAAGCTAAAAATAACTATTTTTGTCAGTGGAGTCTAGTGGCTTTGGTTCTAGATATAACGTAAACCTAAATTGTGTCTAAATACATTTGTCCACAGCAGTATATTGCTATGCTACTGTAACACACCGACTATGAATAAGTACCCCATGCAACCTCACCATCAATTTAATATCATCATGTGTCATAACATAAGCAACACAAACAATCCTCCACTCACTCCACCCAATAAAAAGGATAATCTCATCACCTCCGCGACTCTTCCTCCCCGATCGCTGGCTCCGGACAGTCTCTCCTGCTTCTCGTCCGTTGGCCAGAGCCCCCCCACACTCCTTCTCTCCGCCGCTTTCTTCCGTCAGCTCCTCCGCCGGCTCCTCCGCCAGCTCCTCCGCCGGCTCCTCCGCCAGCTCCTGGCATTCACTGTCCTCCAGCACGACCTTCAGCTCCGTCTCCACCACCTCCAGTCTCCTCCTCAGCTCCTCGATCTCTGCGACACCCTGCGTCACCTACAAAGACATTTTTAAAGAACAAATGGGCAATGGGGCTGCTTCATAGTTCTCTGGTTTTCCTCTTCTTTTTCTGCCATTTCATTGAGCAAACAATGAAACGATTGATAGAGAAAATGAGAAGATAATATAAATAATCATTAGCTGCAGCACAAGGATATCTTCATCCTTAGGAGGAGGAAATAAAGTGGTTTGATTTTGTTGTTTTCACCGATTAAGGAAAGCTCCAACAAAAAAAGCATGCTGCTGAACAGTGAGACTTACTGCATGCCAAGAGCAGATTTGGTAAGAAATGTTTTAACAACATCTGCGTAACGAATGCGAAGGAGAAACTAGCATTCGGCATCCATCATGACCAAAGCACAAATACACCAAATCAATGAGGCAACATACTTCTAACTGCAGCAGAGAGGAACACTCGAGGAACAGCTGGCAGATCTTCTCTACAGCTTCTCGAGCCAGAGACGTCAGGAAGACGCTGAACTGGATCACCTGATGGGAACGGCACACCGTTACTCCTCGTGTGACACATGTCAGCAGGTGATGAAAGGATGGCGAGGACATGGTGCAATAACACTTTCCTTCTTGGTCTTGTTCCTGTTTTCTTACTCTGAGATCAACGAGGATCAGTTTGCTTCTCATATATTACTTTCTGTCAAATTTAAGAAAAACATGACTAAATCTAAACACTATATTACACAATACTTACGTACAAATAGTAGTACCACAATGTTGAAATACACTTGAGCGAAGTCCAACATTTAGTACTTAAGTGAAAATACTATTAGTTCTATCAGCAAAATGGTTCTTAAAGTACCACGGGGGAAAGTAAATGTGACACTTTTACAGTATTATGCAGTCTGTTATATTATTATATTACACAGAGGTTTTGTGTTGTTATTAATGCCTTAATATGTAAACAGAATGTTAATATTGATCAAAAGTAAACTAATCAACAATTTAAATGAGTAAATACTTAAATAACCATATACAAAATACAAAACCATCTGCTGGTTCAGGAGTCTCAAATGGGAGGAATTTCTGCTTTGCTTTATAACATTAGATTTTTGACAAAACAATCAACTAGAAGACAACTACTTTTTATGAATAATTAAATATATAGACATGTTATAGACTTAACAATGGACTACTTAATGAAAAACAACTAAAATGATTCTACAAAGTAACAGCTACATCATATTTAGAGTAGAATAATTACGCAGTTTAAAATACTATTAAATGCAACCTTAGTAAATGTACATGGTTGCCTCCAACCACTGGTTATACTTCAATGTATGTCAATAGTGGAAAGTGTGTCGTACATTTACCCACATACTGTTGGGGTGTCTGCTACTTTATACTTCTAGTCCACCACGTGTCAGAGGAAAATTGTGTACTCTTTACTTCACATTCATTTGACAGTTTCAGTTACTTTGCAGACACAGATTAATAAAACAGAACATAATCAGAGAAATACATAATATCTTACCTTCAAATATAAAAATAATGTAATGGGGTAAATTCACTAATCAATTAATTAGTAAATTAATTAAAATCAGCAGCACCATTAACAGCTTCAACATTGAAGTGATCAATAACTATAATAAAGTCATATAAAATGCATTATTCTGAAATGTGTCATTCTGCTTAATGAGTACTTTTTTTATTCTTTTAAGTATATTTTTATGAAAATACTTTATTTGTGTTAACTTGCAACAGAGTATTTCCATTTTCTTTAGAGGCTTTTGATATTAGCTAAATAAATAAAACATGTAATGTTCGTGATATTGCCACGGTTAGTTTTCAGTTAGACACTTATCCGCAATGTCACAGTTGGCTATGATGTTAATTAATTAACAATTGATAATTGATAAATGGCCCCTGGTCCCGCAGGCAGCAGCGGGTGAAACCTGTAGCTGAAGCGCTTCTAGACATACAGCAGATAGAGAGGCCCCGGGCCCGATGCCTGACTTAAAATGGCGAACAAGATGGATTCTTCTCGGTTGTCGTTCAGCCACAGCGACGTGTTTATAATCAATTTAGTAGAATCATGCGCTCAACCGGCGCTGGAGTGCGGGGTTACGGGAGGTTAGCCGATGGACGCCGATAAAGCAGCGAGCTAGCTCTTCTATTTCTATGTTGAGCCAGCTGTCTGGACAACGCGCGCGCACACACACACGCACACGCACACGGTTCAACGTACCTTCTCCTCTGAGGACCCTGGAGTGTTTTCGGTCGTGCGTGGCGACATTTCTGACTGTGTTGGAGCGGAGTCGCCGATAACTTTGGTCATTTCTGTCACTGTCGTACTCACCATTATCTCCAAAATGGAGCCCACCTGCGCCTCCAGGTCCGACATTCTGCCGATGTCAACGTGTCCGCTTATAGATGTGGTTTCAGCAATATCATTTCGTAATGAAACAAACAGCATTCAATGCTGCAATATTGTCGTTATGGTGAATAAAACAAACTCGTGCTGCTCACAACACGGATGTTCTACTTCCTGGTTTGTGTTCTTCAAAATAAGAGCACTCAGCGTCTTCAGATACTTTAATTACCAAACTAATAGCACTAATACCACAGGGTACAATACTCTGTTAAAGTCCTGCATTGAAACTGTTTGTATGTAAGTATAATCAGCTAAATGTACTTTTACTCATACATTGATGTAAAAGCAGGACTTTACATTTGAAGTTGTCTGAAATGGAGCACTTTGAACGATTAACTCATTACCGTATTCTTTTAATTATGGATTAATCTGCAGACAGTTATTGATAACATTTTAAATATAAAAATACACATTTGAGAGGCTGAAACCAAGTAACCAGAAACTAAAGCTGTACAATTATTGTAGTGAGTTAAAACGTACAATGTATGTATGTCATGTAAATGTACAGTGAAGGCAGTGATTTTTTTTCTTCTTTTCAAATAAAATCTGTCATTACTTGGACAGCTATAACGCATTTATTGGAAAAGAAAAACTCTGAATTGATCCAGAGAATTTTTTTTTAATTCAGACTTTTTAATTAGTATGCTGTGCTTTGTTGTTTGTACCATCAAATATGATCCAATGCTGAAGGGAAACTGAAAATATGAAAAGACTGAATAATCATATTATTTAAATTCAACCTTTACTGAAGCAGAGCAATTTTCGGTTTAAATATTGTCTGCATCTTTTGTTGAGGACACTTCAAAGTGTACAATTTCACATTGCAGACATTCCCAGACGACAGAAACAGTCTCGTAACAACAAAAAGCCGAAATTGCTCAAGTAAACCTGTCAGGTTTTAACTGTAGTTCAGTTACAAGATGCTTTTGCTTCTCGTTAAATGTGTGAAGCTTTCTTACATTTTCAGGGCTGGAAGTTTTGCCCTGACTGGAGCACAGGTAGGAATTAAAATAAAATATATATAAAACCCCTGCTGAGTTATTGCTTCATGCATTGTTCTCACCAGCCAGCGCGTGCTCCCTGACATTTCTCAGGCACAGTTGTGTCTCTTGAGCAGCCTCGAGTCTGAAAATCCAAGTCCACAGCTCCCGCAGGTATACGGCCGCTCCCCTGTGTGGACCTGCATGTGAAACTTGACGTGTCCGAGCTGCCTGAACCTCACGCTGCATACCTCGCACTCGTAGGGCTTCTCCCCCGTGTGGACCCGCAAGTGCCGGAGGTAATTTGTGTAGATCCGGAAGGCCTTGCCGCAGTGCTCGCATGTGTGCGGCTTCTCCTCGGAGTGCTGCAGCTCGTGCGACTTGAGTGCCTGGCGGATGATGAACCTCTTCCCACACACATCGCAGCCGTACGGCCGCTCCCCGGAGTGGATCCGTCGATGGTAGTCGTACGTAGCTTTGTAGAAGAAAAACTTCCCGCACGCCTCGCAGCTGTACTGCCTCCGCCCCGTGTGGATGAGCTCGTGTCTTCTCAGCAAGCCCGCCGTGTCGAAGCCCTTGCGGCATGTCCGGCAGCTGAACGGCGTCATGTCCACCGTGGTCTTGTCCCGCCGGTAGATGACTCGGCGGTTGCCCAGGGTCCTTCTTCGGATGACCTGCCCGCGCCTCTCGTCGTGGTTCACTTTCTGGTGCCTCTGCAGCTGGCAGTTGTAGAGGAACGTCTTGCCGCACAGGTCGCACATGAATGACTTGGAGGCGCCGTGGAGGAGCATGTGCGCCTTCAGCTTGTTCTGGACGAAGCTCTTCCCGCACACGTCACACCGGAAGGGCTTCTCGCCCGTGTGGATGCGAATGTGCCTCTTAAGGTTGTGCTGCAGGGTGAAGCCCGCGCCGCACGTCTCGCAAGTGAACATCTTCCCGCTGTGGACGGATTGGTGCGTCCGCATCGACCTCCTCCGGATGAAAGCTTTGCCGCACACCGCGCACTTGTACGGGTGCTCCCCCGTGTGGACGCTCTGGTGGCACTGCAGCGTGAACGCGTACCGGAAACTCTCCCCACACTCGGCGCACTTGTGCGGCTTTTCCACGGTGTGCACGACCCGATGGGCCCCCAGCGCGTGCTTGGTCTTGAAGGCCTTGCCGCAGGCAGGGCACACGAAGGACCTTGCATCCGTGTGGACGAGCTGGTGGGTCTTCAGGTACATTTTGGTCTTGAACGTCTTCTCGCAGAGCCGGCACTCGAAGGTTGCGTACTTCCTCTCCTCGTGCCGCAGCAGGTGGTGCTCGAGGGTCGCCGCAGTCCGGAATTTCCTCAGGCACTGGTCGCAGGCAAACGTCCGCTGCTCTCTGTGGGTGTTGGCGTGCTTCGTCAGATGAAGCCGCCGGTTGAAGCTCTTGTTGCAGACTTCGCATGCAAAGGACTTCCCTTTGCTCTTGACTGGCGCCACCGCGTTCTGGCTGTCCGCGTTTTGGGATTCAGCCGTGTTTGTCGGGGTGTAATCCTCTGCACTTTCTAGACAGGAAAGGAAAAATAGATATAATGGTCACACAGGACTAAGGGAGGCAATTTGATAAAGGGGAACATTTTAGCATTATTTGAGTTAATGAACTTCTCAAGTAAATATTAAAACTAATATAAATTGCTGGTTAAAATACTGAGCGCCTGTGGTGGAGCAGACAGTCCTGATGGGCAGCATAGCAGCCCTCAGTGTATGAATGGCGTGTAGTGTTAATGCTTTGAGAGGTCAGAAGACTAGAAAGGCAATGCACAAGTCCAGATTTAAACTTTAATGAAACGTGTTTTCTATTTGTCTTCCTCCCTGTGTATTACTTCCACATGAACAACTTAAAATCTCACCTCGTCGACTGGCAGCTAAGGACTTAGCTTCAGAATTCACCTCCTTCGTTGCCTCTCCAACATCTGAACAAGAAATAGCACAGTCATCTACTAAAACACTGTAAATAATAATAATAATAATATGCTGCCTGGGTCAAGTTTTCCTTTAAAACTAGATGTAAATAATATTTTCTGGTGCTGTGAAATCATCATGCTCTTAATCATTGCTGCCAATAACATTATTTTTTTCTGTCAGATGATGGGAAATTAACCTTTTTTCTAAACTTGTAATTCATGTACAGTATTTATTTTGTGTATTAGCATACTATATGGAATCTGTTTCATCAAACAAAATACTATAATAATAATAAATTAAACTCACAGGATGATTTACTGCCTGAACAAATCTGTGTTTGTATTCATGAAGTACATTTGTTATTTTGTTATATTAAAAACAGATCAGATCAAATCAGCAACCTAATTTAACTGAATCTTACGACAGGAGGCCATATTTATTTTCCTGGGATAGCGAAGGTGTGACCTGCCCTTCTCTGCCTCTGATTGGCTTACCCAGATATCGTTAACCGATCTCACTCCTCATGCCTGAACCTAACCAACCCAACCAATGAAGGCAACGAGCACCAGCCAATCAGAGGCCGAGTAGGGAGCACCGTGACTTCATCATCTTAGGAAAAAATAAAACGGAATATTTGTACACTGTTATTGTGAACTGTTCAGTGAATCCCAGATGCAGTAGTGTTAAAATGATTTAAAGGAACCCACTTCCCCTCCGAGTGCCATGTCTACTTCCCGTTTTTCCCGTTATTCCCTACTTTTCCTAAGAGGACATGCGCTTTTAACAGCGTTCATACACATTTTGACCAATGGATTTCCATGACTTTTCCATGACATTAAACCAAATTTCCATGACCAAACATTTTATGAAATCTCGGTGTATGAAAGTGAGAAAATGTATTTAAACTAATTCCAAAACCCGAATTATAAAGCATACAGTCTAAAAAAAACAAAATGTGTGCCACGAGTATGAGAGCGTATGCCTGTTTATATTTTGAACAGCTTCCTTTTAAAAGCATATTCATTATTTTAAACTCAGCGTAAATGAACATATGAATATCACACATTTCCATGACTTTTCCAACACTTTTGGAATTACATTTTTTTCAAGGACTTTTCTGGGCCTGGAAATAACCATTTTAAAATTCCATGACTTTTCCATGGCAGTACGAACCCTGTTTTAATAGGGTTAGTATTTTGCAGTGGACTATATTTTCCTTACCAGCATCATGTCCACTCTCCATCCCGGCAGCGGGCGCCGTACCTGTGACTTCCTCCGTCAACGCACCGGCCTTTCTTTTCAACGTCCCGAAGGGCTTCAAGGTGTAGATCAACCCGGTCTGCTCGAACAGGATGGGGCAGCCGCTCAGTACGTTCTCCCTCCACGTTCGGGCATTCTCTAAGTTTTCCGTCGTGACCTCCAGCTCGCTCTCCAGCCGCCCCACTTCGGCCTTCAGGCTCTTGTTTTTGTTGCGCAGCGTCAAGGACAGCTGGGAGAAAATGGCGTCAACCTTTCTCGTCACCTCCTGCGCCAACATTTCCGCCTACATATGGTTTAAAACTGTTATATGAAGCACAATCACACTACACAGTGATTTTCTGGAGGAGGTAAACCATTATTCAGACTGTCAACGTCAACACAAAAAATTTACTTGACTGTCTAATTAAATGAAAACGTAATTAATTTAATGGATTTTTCTCTAATCTTAATGTTTTTTAAATAGAATAACAGATAATTAGACCTCTTTGGGCCTTATCAGTTATGTAAATGAACCAATGGAGAACTATATTTATATAAAGTGGTGCAGGGTTGACATATTTTTGTAGGGACGCCTATAAAAGAAGGAAGGGTCATTACGTCATCCTGACAGCACTTTCATTTTGCATTGGTGACTGGTTCTAAGGGGGCATGACAGGTCACACTGTAACCCACCACATCTGTCTTGTTGATTCGTTTGGAGACCCATAATTACAAACGCCCACATCCTGATAAAAAAACATCACGTCATTTTTTTCTTTCAAACATAGCATTCCTGACAGATTTCCTGGCAGAAATGCTCATTTAGATAGTCACCAGGGATATGATATAGGACTCATTCCTGCACCACTCCATACCTGCGTGTAGTTTACTACTCAAGCATAAATCATGGTTTATTAGTTGATTTAGATTAGATTAAATTAGATATATACTTGAAATTTGTTTGTAGCAGCATCAAGCACGTTTACAATATATACAATAAAATAGTAGGGCAAGACATATTACATTTAAGAATTTAAATTAAATCAATTTAAATTAAAATAATAAAATATATATTTTCTATTAATAACCTGTATTTTGAAATAACAAAAAACAAACAAAACGTACATTATTGACTTAGTGTAGTTAGTACGTAGAAGAAGAAAGTAGCATACCAACAACACCTCAGCTGTCATTCGAGCAAAGTACTTCATTGTACTTGAGTAGATATGTGCTACTGGGTTACCGGCACGTCCCGCCGCTGCACTAACTAGCTATATATCCAGTACGCGTTATCTTGAGCAGTCAGTCCACCCTTCATATCACTGCGCGGCGGTAACGCTCCATGAATACCAGGCGCCATTTGTAAAAATATAATAAAAACTAAACGATTCACAATTTTTAAAAAAAATCATAAGAGCCTACACCAATATTAACGTACCATTGACGAGGTTATTCGGGACCAAGAACTCGGTTTCCCCTCTTAAAAATTACAGTTCGCCATCTTTGATACGCTACGTGATTTCTTTCCGTTGGTCCCATCTCTCCAATGAGTTTCTGGCCCGCTCAACACACTCAATTAACTTAGTGTGTCCCCTCGCTGTGACACCGGAACATGCAGTCACGGTCATATTAAACGTTGACTGACCTCACGTCTCATATTGGGCTCCGTAGATAATGTTTCTTCTTTGGAAGTTCCGATATCAACAGCAGTCTTAATGGCTGTGTCAATGATGGATTTAGTTTCTGAATAAAACACTGAGTTTTCTGACATTTTCACCTTCAATGCTAACAGCCGACTCTTACCAACAATGCTGTTAGACAGCAGCGCCATTGATTCCGGAAATGGAAGTGGCACAACGGTCGTCATATTTCAAAATAAAACTCTTGAAAGTTGCTTCGATTGCAAATGTTCTTTTATTGCAATAACGAGAAAATAGTATGCCATTATACACATAACATTAGAAAGTAATTTTACAATTTCAATTTGTTTGAAAATAATTACATCTTAATGGCCTTTTGTTGATCATTACAAATAAACAAAACTTACATTAATAGATTAAAGAAATAAAAAAAGCCATTCAAAAATGACCTCAAACTTTACTGAAGCAACAACTCAACTAGGAGATAAATAGTTTCAGCTGCTGAACAATAGGTCAAACATTTTTTTTAAATCATTAAGCTGCAATATAAACAACCTTGCATTTGTTTATATTATCTTACCTCAACATTTGGGGTTTCACATTTTGCAATGTTAAATGTTTTCAGACAGAAGTATCTGTGTTTTTAGGCAGCTGAGGTTATTGAGACAATGAAAAATAACGGAACTGTAAATGCCATGAACAATGCTGCGAATCTTCAGTGAATAGAGCTGCAGCCACTTTTACAATCAATTACTGTATCAATCACTGTGGATAAATCCCTAGCCTGCCACGACTAATGAAAACTAACAGTTAACAGAGGCGTTAAGTGTCTAAACTCCTAAATTGACCAAAAGCCTAAAACACAAGCTATTAGTTTAGAATAAGAGAGCAATCCAACATCCCTTTGCCACAGTGAGGCTATGAAAAGTAAGTAAGCGGATCTCCTGTCAATAAATTAGCATATTTATTTTGTGAATTGAACCAACAGATTATGACGATGGAATTAAAAAGGCACCGAGCCACACACACCATTTGGTTTCCCTTAATACAACACAAGTCCTCCCTTTTTGTTGTACGCCTACGGCCCGTCGCAGCTGTGCTTCTTCAGCTGCCTCGAATCCGAGAAACCCCGGGAGCACTGCTGGCACGAGTACAGCTTCTCTCCCGTGTGGATCTGCATGTGAGACTTGAGCTGGTTCGATTGATGGAACTTCCGGTGGCAGTACAGGCACTCGAACTGCTTCTCGCCCGTGTGGATCCGCAGGTGCCTGTAGAAGTTCCCGTCCGTTCGGAAGGCCTTGCCACACTGGTCGCACTTGTACGGCTTCTCGCCCGTGTGGATGCGCTCGTGCTGCTTCAGGCTGCCGGCGTGGAAGAATCGCTTGCCGCACACTTCGCAGACGAAGCGCTTCTCCCCCGCGTGGCTCCTCTGATGGTAGCCGAAAGAGTACTTGTTGTGGAACGACTTCCCGCAGATGCCACAGTTGAACTCCTTGTGCTCGCTGTGGCCCCGCTCGTGCAGCTTGAGGGAGCACGCGGCGCTGAAGCCCCGCAGGCATATTTTGCAGCTGAACGGCTTCACCAGCGACTTGTTGCGCTTCCGGGTCTGGAAGAAACGCTGAGTGCCGTCCGCGTCCGCGCTCCGGTCCGCATGCACGTACTTCTGGTGGATCAGCAGCCTGCAGTTGAAGAGGAAGGTCTTCCCACACAGATCGCACATGAACGGCTTCCTGGCGCCGTGGATGAGCATGTGGGACTTCAGCTTGGTGTTGTCCGAGAAGCTCTTGCCGCACTCCTGGCAGGTGAACGGTTTCTCCCCCGTGTGAATGCGGAGGTGCCGCTTGAGGTTGTTGTTCAGGCTGAACCGGGCGCCGCAGATGTGACAGGTGAACGGTTTCTCCCCCGTGTGCACCACGCTGTGCCTCTTCAGGGCCGTGCCGGTCCGGTACGACCGGTTGCACACCGTGCACGTGAATGGCGTGACGCCCGTGTGCTTCCTCTTGTGCACGGTCAGCGAGTGGGCGTACTTGAACGTCTCGTCGCACATGCCGCACTTATACTTCTTTGAGTTGGAGTGGACGATCTGGTGGAAGCGGAGTGTGTCCTTGCTCTTGAACTCCTTGCCGCACGTGGCGCAGCCGAACGGCCGCTCCTCCGAGTGCACGGCCATGTGGCACCTCAGCTGCACCGACGTGCGGCAGGTCTTGTCACAGAGCTGGCACTGGAACATCTGCTTCCACTTCTCGTGGCGCAGCAGGTGGTTTTCCAAAGACCTCTCGATCCGGAAGGTCTTCCCGCACTGGTCGCAGGCGAACGGCTTCGGCGGTTTGGACCGCTGGTGGCGCTTGAGGTGATTCTGAAGCGACTCCTCCTTCCGGAACGACCTCTTGCACTGGGTGCAGGGGAAGGGCAGGGGGGCTTTGCTCGCCTCGTGACGCGATAGGTGATTTTCCAGAGACCTCTTTTCCAGGAAACTTCTGCCACACTTCTCGCATGGGAAAGGCTTCTTGTGGACCTTCATGTGTTTCTTCAGGTCGCCCTTCCAATGGAATGTGACGCTGCAATGCTCGCAGGAGAACCGCTTCGCCGTCTGCGAGTCTTTTTGGCTAACCCTCCTCCCCGGCACTCCGGCCGCCTTGATTTGTTTCTCTTCTGCGATGTTGTCAGTTGAACCTGGAAATAGAGGGCAAAATATATTGTATTTTCATTGTTCCCCCCGCCAAGACAATTGCATCCTCTACCTATTCAAGGTCCTTCCAGAACTTTAATGTTGTAGATTTATTTTCTCCGCAAGAAGCAGCCGTCTAATTGTACCTTCTTCAATTTTAAAAGTTGCTCTCCTGGTTCTCCTCGGTCTCCCTGAAGGTGCCTCTTCTACAGATATCTGTGAGGCATGAGAAAATAAGTTGTTTCCTCAGAATTATACTTCTTGTTTATTTAGAAACATGACAAAAGATTGTTTTGGGGGGCAGTCAGCCTGTTTGCCCTTGAAGTACACAGTGCATCTCAACCAGAGTGGGAAATGGACACCACTCAGTATAGACAAATCCGTCTGCAGAATAAAACCTAAAAACCGCACGCAAAAAACCCTCAAACCTTTTCCTGTGCCGAGTCAACGCCACTGGCACTGCTTGAGTCCGGGCTGGCGGCATCCTGAGGCGCAGACTCCGGAGAAGCCGCTTGATTGCGGACGGGCTGCGTCGATTCAGAGACGGGTGGCTCCTGCGGCACCGTGGGAGTGGTGATTTCGCCGTTGACAAACGCCACCGGGGCTGCCGCTGGTTTGCGGACAGTCACCGATCCAGCGGTGGGGCTGGGAACTGCTTCAGGGCACTCCAACGTCACCAGGTCAGCCGCGGTTTCCTTCGCAGCAACCAGAGGGTGGGAGACGGACGACGCCGGGGCTCCTGTGTTGTGTCAAACGACAGAAAGATATCAAGCGTGTGTTGAGTGAAGCGCGGATCTGGCAAAGATTCAGTTTCTCCAGCTTCTCAACTGTGCAGCATTGGTACATTTCAATATTGCATATCGTTGTAAATGAAACGTCTTTAGGTCTCAGGTGAACTGCAACATGCTGTGGACCAATCATTAATCTACAGTAACTGTATAGCAGTGTAATAGCATTGCTATTACATACTGCTGCACAAGTAGTATGCAATAAGATAAACGTCCTGACCTTGTTGACCGCAACATTTAAACAAGTTCACAATTGATGTTCTCTGAACTCCATGCAACTGACGGATGAGTCATGTGACCAGGAATAGATCGGCTCACCTATCAGCGAGCAGTCCGGCATCAGGACGTGGGTCGGGTCGCCTCCATGCGCCTTGGTGCCGCCGTCCCCGATGCTCCTCAGCTCCTTCTCCAGCTGCTCCATTTCCCTGCCGAGCTGACCCACTCTGGCCTCCAGCTCCTGCTCCAGCTGCCCGGCTTTCTTCTGCAGCACGTCCTCCAGCTGCTCCACTTTGGCCCGCAGAGCCTCGTTCTCCTCGAACAGCTCAGAGGAGAACTCCGTGAACACCTTGTGGATCTGGACCACCAGGACCTTCTCTATCTCCTGGACTTCGCCGAACGTCGCCTCCTCCCACTGCGCGTTTGGCGCCTCTTTCGCCCAGGCGTCCCGGAAAACGGACACGGTCGCCTGGATGGCGACTTCCACGACCGACGCCACTTCGCTGCCAAATCTCGCCTCCATTTTTTTTCTTCGGTCAGACGCTAAGCTCGACTCTCCGTGTCCGCCGGTCCGCTGCGCATTTTATTCGAGCGTAAATAGTAACTTGAACCAGAGTCGGTTGGGCTTGAAACACAACACTCTTCCGTGTAAACGTTACGCTCTCATTTGTGTCCTACATGGCGGACTGTGCGTCACTAAACAGGTTCCGTACGGCACATCCGCTTCCGTTGTCACGTTCTTATTTCAAAATAAAGGCAGAGAGACAGCCGCCACCACTAAGATCAATAATCGAAGACAACCAATGGTGGGAGAATTATTTAAATATTTCACTTCAGTAAAAGAAGAAATAATGCAATGTAAAAACACTAATACAAGTCCACGGTCTCCCGGAAAAGGTATCTCTCTCTCTTCTACAGATGTTTCTGACGCATGATAACATATTGTGAGTTCGGTAAAGTTGGAAAGAGATTAACGACATCTCTCTGTGACCGCAGTGATGTCAACAACAAGCTACAACTTTCATTTTTCCAAAACGTTTCCAAAAGGTTGTAGCTTGTTGTCGACATCACGACGGTCACAGAGAGATGCCGTTAGTCTTTTAACTCCGTTTCGTGAAAGAGTTATTGAGCCGTGAAGTCTGAATCTGTGAATCTCTTTCCAACTTTACCGAACTTCTCAATGGCCACTCGCAACTCTTTTTCTGCACCAACAAAATGTGTGTCGTTGTCAGAGTGCATGGAAACCTGACCTCTTCTACTTATGAAACGGCGTTGATGCAAGAGCTGGTGTCGAGACTGTCTGCTATAAGTTCGTACTGCGGTCAACTCAGCGAACACTCGGATCTCGGTGGTCAAATCAGCCGGCACTGAAATCTTTGTGCGCCTATATACTGACATTCATGGTAAACACGTTCAAACCACCCAGATCAGGAGCGAGTGAGGGTTTTTGCAAAGTTAGCAGAAAGATCCACGAAACACAATATCTGGTTTTAACAAAGTTAGCGGAAACATCCACGTGACAGAACATCTGGTCTTCAGAATAAGATATGACCGAATCGTATACTTGCCAATAAGGACGTTAGATTAAATTAATTAGATTCACTTTAACTATAAAACATGTGACTTTCAACTAGTGAGTTGAAGATAAAATAAACCTCAGTTGTGCATGAAGTGTATTTATTAATTAATTTATATCTGAGCAACTCAGGACATTTTCTGACCACATCCAAACAAAAAGTAAACATCTTAACATTACCAATTTAGATATTTTACAAAATAAAAGCTGAACTGATTTTGTACCTTTCAAATAGATCATTTCTGTAATATGTAGGTAGTATAAAGATAATTATCTCAATAATTCAAAGTAAGAGATTCTTCAAAATGAAAGTCCTACATTCGTCATTTCTGAATATTAGAAGTGCTGTAAACATATTTTTATCAATAAATCCAGGCAATGGCTACTGCCGTCGTATCTTTTTACTTATGAAAGAAAATATATTGATATTAAAAGTTAATTTAAATTACATTTTGCAATAAATCCAGGCAATGGCTTATGCAGATGTGTTAAGGACATGTAGCACTCCATCCATACTGACAATGAAACATTTTTACTGTCTAGATTAGCAGATATTAAACATTAAATGTCGTATCTTTTTACTTCAGAATGAAAATATATGGATATTAAAAGTTAAATAAAAATACTTTTTGCAATAAATCCAGGCAATGGCTACGGCAGATGTGTTAAGGACATGTAGGACTTCATCCATACTGACAATCAAACATGTTTACTGTCTAGATTAGGAGATAATTAACATTAAAAGTTGTATCTTTTTACTTCAGAATGAAAATATATTGATATTAAAAGTCGTATCTTCAAACATTTTCACTGTCTAGATTAGGAGATATTTCAAATTAAATGTCAATGACTGATGCATATGTGTTTAGGATCTCTTGGACTCATATTGACAGTCAAAAAATGTTACTCCGCCGAAAATGTAATAAGTTGACTTTACTTGAAAAATGTGAGGAAACCGATTGCCTCAACATTTCTAAGTAAAATAGCTCAATAATTTTAAGTTCTTAAAACTGAAAAAAACTGAGTTTAGGCAACTCATGTAATTGCAGTAAACATTAGTATAGTTAACTCAACATTATTAATTAGGTTAACTATAAAATGTAAATTCAGACAACTTAAAGATGAGTGAAGTTAACTTAAAATCTTTAATTATGTTGACAATAAATAGTCAGTTCAGATAACTTAAAGATCCAAGTTATATTAAGTAAGCGGTACTAATAAGAAAGAGTTATCTTTACTAGTCCAAGCGTCCACATTACTAGGAAATAATCAGGAAACCGATTGCCTTAAAATTCAAGTAAGCTGAACTATTATTCTCAAGTAAGCTGAACTACAACTACTATAAGCTGTTGAAACAAAGATAGAGAACAGTTATAATGGAAGACAACGTTTATTTATAAGAACAACAAATGTATTTTTCAGTTTTTGTCCTCACACATTTTCTTAAGGTCAAACATGCTTAAAATGCTTGACGTGTTGCCAGATTAAGTTTTGTAACACAGACTATGATAAACAGTTTTGGCATTTGCAAAATTCCACTACAGAAAACCCAGCATGTCACATACCATGCACATCGTGAAGACACTCCCTTACTGCATCAGTAGATGTTTGAGTGCCTCAGAGGGCTTTACAATCTGTACACTACGACATCCCTGACCTTTGACCTCACATTGGATCAGGAAAAACTTCCAAGAAATAGAAAAAAACATTTCACAGGGAAAAAAGGGAAGGAACCTTCAGGAGAGCAACAGAGGAGGATCCCTCTCCCGGATGGACAGATGAATAGATGTCATGTGTACAGATGAACAGAGTTAGAGTTACAAAACATTCAATGAATATGACAGAATGTATGAACGGACCTCCACAATCCATATTGTAATAAGTCCGAAGAGTAGGCACATGGCTTGTGGAAGACTGTCATGGTCACCCATCACTACTGTTCCGTCCTAAACGATGGCAGTAGCTGTACTCCAGGTGCAGCGAGTGAGGAGAGTCTTCAGTATTCACGGTCAGGATCCCCATGGAGGTGTGGGACATGTCCAGAAGGTCACCTGAGTCCTAACAACAATATCAGCATTAAAAACACAATTACATATCAAATGTCACTTTGCATTTCTATGGTAGAACACACAATGGTTATATTTGCTTCACAAAATCAACCAATCGAAGCATTGAAGAGACACAGACACTAAGACAAAGCTAAATTCTGATATTATTAGATAATCAAGTAAAAGAAGATGCTCCTCCATAGTGAGTGCTTTGATTCATTCATTCATCATATGATTCACTGAATGGTTGCAAAAGCTAATAAAGAATATGGATTCTCACAAGGACTGGGGTATTTACATATAAGGATGATATTTGAATGGAACAACAATAATAGCACAAATGTAAATACAACATAATGTAGAAGAGCCTGAGAACAACAGGTTGATGCAGTGGCATCAAACACTAAGTGAAATAGAAATGACAGCTGTTGGGACACGGTGCCACTCGCTGTGGCCGAGAGGTCCGCCGTCATACGGTTGTTGTTGAATTACTCCTCGTTCAATTTAACCTAACATTACATTTCATCTTCATTCAATGACAGTAACGTTGTGCGACTTCCGTAATGCGGTGCGTTCAGTGCACACGAGTGACACAGCCACGGTTCTTAATACCCACTAACATCCTGTTTTCCATTAAAAAAATTATTATTATTATTTATTTTTTTAAGTAAGGTCAGCAATTATATTTTACAGTGAGGAGATATTCAATAATAAATGTCCTCCTCTTTGTTTGTGGGGACAGGAAAGTGGCCTTGAGGCTTACGTGGGCCGGCCAATGGCAGAACTCTTGGAAACAATATTAATGTTATTATTCACAACACCAACATTTTATTTACAAAAAAACATCACTCAAATAAAGACTTTCCTGCCCTGCTCACTTCCACCCCTCCCCCAAAAGCATTTGCAGCACAGATTTCACTATTACTGTAATGTACCGTATATCAATGGAAAGCTCAGCTTCTCTGCTTTCACATTCCATTGTAATTACGTCGATAGAATGAATGGTCAAAGAGTTACGGTAACATAATTGAATTTAGCATTTAGCAAACAGTCTTCGTCGACAGGTCATTCTAAAGTAAATTAACTTTGTCACAGTATTATTTTGGGCCATCAGCGCTCCTTCATCAAGATGCCAGCACAGCGAGGGTAAGTATGCAACGTCTACACAGCGTCATTGTATCTTTATATAAGTAGTATGCTAGTAAGTGGGACTGTCTACATTACTCAAATAAGTAGACCAATGTTTTTCACATCTACAAATATGACCAATTAGCTTAGGTCCATATTTGGTTGTGATTGTCTGAATTTAACATCAGGAAGTTGCAGGTCATCCATGTTTTTATTTCTTTAAGACATTCTTGAATTTTAGCGAGCTGGTTGGTCTCCTCTGGTTTGATCGATAGATATAATTGAGTATCGTCTGCATAGCAATGAAAGTTTATGGAGTGTTTCCTGATAATGTTGCCCAAAGGAAGCATATATATATATATATATATATATAAGGTAAATAAAATTGGTCCAAGCACAGAACCTTGTGGAACTCCGTGATTAACGTTGGTGGTCATTGAGGCTTCATTGTTTACAAATACAAATTGAGATCGATCTGATAAATAGGATTTAAACCAACTTAGTGCGGTACCTGAAATGCCAATCGACTGATCCAGTCTCTGTAATAGGATGTCATGATCAATGGTGTCGAACGCAGCACTAAGGTCTAATAATACCAGTACAGAGATGAGTCCTTTATCTGATGCAATTAGGAGGTCATTTGTAATCTTCATCAGTGCTGTCTCTGTGCTGTGGTGTTTTCTAAATCCTGACAAACTCCTCAAATAAACTATTCTGATGTAGAAAATCACACAACTGATTTGCAACTACTTTCTCAAGGATCTTAGAGAGGAAGGGAAGGTTAGAGATCGGTTTATAGTTAGCCAACACCTCTGGATTAAGAGTGGGCTTCTTCAGGAGAGGTTTAATTACAGCTACTTTGAAGGAATGTGGTACATGCCCTGTTAGCAAAGACACATTAACAATATCCAGCAGAGAGGTGCCAATTAAAGGCAACACGTCTTTAAGCAGCCTCGTTGGGATGGGGTCTAAGAGACAGGTAGACGGTTTAGAAGTAGAAACCGTTGAGGACAATTGGTCTAAGTTAATGGGAGAAAAGCTATCCAAATATACACCAGGGCATACAGCCGTTTCCAAGGCCACTCCTCTTGATGACAGATCGGCAGTAGTTGAGGGCAAGAGATCATCAATCTTGCCTCTAATAGTTAAAATCTTTTCATTGAAGAAGTTCATGAAGTCATTACTACTGAGGTTTATAGGAATACACGTCTCCACAGAGCTGTGACTCTGTCAGCCTGGCTACAGTGCTAAAGAGAACCCTGGGGTTGTTCTTATTTTTCTCTATTACTGATGAATAATAGGCTGCTCTGGCATTACGGAGAGCCTTTTTATATGTTTTAAGGCTGTCTCGCCAAACTAAGCGTGATTCTTCCAGATTGGTGGAACGCCATATGCTTTCGAGCTTTCGTGAAGTTTGCTTTAGGTCGCGGGTCTGAGGGTTATACCAGGGAGCAAACCTCCTTTGCCTCACCGTCTTCTTCTTCAAAGGGGCTATCAAGTCTAGTGTCATTCTCAGTGAGCCTGTAGCACTATCGACAAGATGATCAATCTGGGACGTACTAAAGTTAGCACAGGAGTCCTCCGTCACATTGAAACGTGGTATTGAATCAAATGCAGAAGGAATCGCTTCTTTAAATTTAGCTACAGCACTGTCAGTTAGACATCTGGTGTAAAAACTTTTGACTAACGGTGTACACTCCGGGAGTATAAACTCAAAAGTTATGAGGTAATGGTCTGACAGAAGAGGGTTCTGTGGGAAGACCTCCAAATGCTCAATGTCAATGCCATATGCAAGAACAAGGTCGAGGGTGTGGCCAAAGCAGTGAGTGGGTTTCTGTACTCTCTGACAGAAGCCAATCGAGTCCAACAATGAGATAAATGCAGTACTAAGGCAATCATTATCAATATCCACATGAATATTAAAATCTCCTACAATAATAACCTTATCAGTTTTAAAGACTAAACTTGATAAACACTCTGAAAATTCTGATATAAATTCTGAATATGGACCTGGAGGCTGGTACAGTATAACAAATAGGATTGGCTGTAATGTTTTCCAGGTTGGATGTGAAAGACTATGAACAAGGCTTTCAAATGAGTTGTAGTTTAGTTTAAGTTTAGGATTCATTAATAGGCTTGAGTCAAAGATGGCTGCTACTCCACCTCCTCAGCCGGTGCCTCGAGGAATGTGAGTATTAATATGACTTGATTCATTTAAGCTGACATATTCTTCATGGCTCAGCCAGGTTTCAGTAAGACACAATAAATCAATGTGATTGTCTGATATTAAATAATGTACTAATACAGCTTTAGGTGACAGAGATCTAATATTTAGGAGTCCACATTTAATTATCCTGTTTTGTTGCACTGTTGCAGTAGTGATGTTAACCTGTGTGAGGTTATTTTGTATGACTCCTCTTCTGGTTACTTTTGATTTAATTAATTTAAGTGGCCGTGGGACAGACACAGTCTCTATAGAGTTACGGTTAAGGGTGGGTAACTGCTCGGATGGAAGTGCAGAGAAGGGTGGAAGACTACAACTCTGCTTCTGCTTCCTGATCTGGACTCTGGGTCATGGATTAAGTCCGTTAATCAACTTGGCCATGTTCGCAGAAATGAGACGCGCTCCATCCCAAGTGGGATGAATGCCGTCTCGACTCATCAGATCAGGCTTTCCCCAGAAAGTCTGCCAGTTATCTATGTAGCCCACATTGTTTGCTGGGCACCACCTGGACAACCAGCGGTTGAATGACGACATGCGGCTATACATGTCATCATTGATCAGATTGAGGAGAGGGCCAGAGAAAACTACGGTGTCCGACATTGTCTTGGCATAAGCACACACCGATTCCACATTAATTTTAGTGACCTCCGACCGCCGCAGTATTATAATCTTACTGTAACTACGCTCATCTTTAGCCAGCAGTTTTAAACAAGATTCAATGTCGCCCGCTCTGGCCCCCGGGATGCATATGACTTTGGTCCCTGGCTTCCCTATCTTCACGTTTCTGACTATGGAGCTATCTATAACCAGAGTGGGTTTGTCAGCGGGTGCGTCGCAGAGTGGGGAAAACTGGTTCGAAACGTGAAGAGGTTGGCGGTGCTCAGTGGGCTTCTGGTTAGACTTAAAACCCCTTCGAACAGTCACCCAGCCATCCGGCTGCTCGGGGGCTGCCGGGGGACAGCTAACAGAGGCTAAAGCTAAAGCTAAAGGCTCCGCGCCGGCTATGGGGGTTGGCGAGCTAACTAGCGTAACTGTCTGAGCTTCGATGGTGCGGAGCCGTGCATCTAACCCACTTAGAACAGCCTCCAACCAGCAAATGAACTACACTTGTTGCATGTACCGTTATCATTAAGAGAGGCAGAGGAATAGCTATACATGAGACACTCTGAGCAAGAGGGAGGGGGAGAGGAAGAAATCGCGAGCTGCTAAGCTGGCAACCGGAAGTGATGCAATACGCTTACCGGAAGAGAGAGAGCGATGCGTTCAGGAACCTCAGGTTCACATCAGTCCTTGAGCCCTTTGAGTTGAGGGAGAGGATTAAAGAGGTTTAAAACATATATATCATTCTCCAAAGGATCCAATATATACACACATATTTAAAGGGTCATTTGAAATAAAGGAGGGAAAACTCAAAGGTGTAATAGGAATCAAAATAGCGTAATAACTAAAGTAAGAAAATCGATGAATAAAAAATTAATGGAAGATTATTAAAAAGGAATTGTGGAGAAAGAGGGAAAGGTAAGAAGTGCTTATGAAGCGGAGAAAATATTGAAAGAAGGTAATGTGGTAAGAGAAACAGCAAGGACACAAAGATTAAAATATAAAGAAAAAAAGAGGTTTAGGTAGGAAACAGTGATTGAATAATAATTCAAAAATGTGTAAATGTATTTGCTCATGTGTCTCATAATATGTAAAGTAGTGTTTATTTATCTACTTAAATAACATATATTACTTTCATGACCCTCAGCTCAAGGACCTGTGGAAAAGAAGTGACACAGAAGTGGTTGTGTCTGAGATCCCCTCAAATAAGAGGAAACAGCTTCATTATCCACCACAGTGAGCTACGAACACTTAGACCTCAAGCGTGGCTTGCAGGCGAGGTGTGTAGTCGTAATGGTAGAACAGAAACAATTATCAGGAAAAACTAAATAAATCGCTACACTACACATGTATCTAATACCCTTGACATGCTGCTTTAATGGGCCACTATATATGAAGACCACATAGATTGTTGAGCCCTTGAACTGATTGACTATTCAGTTGGTTTTTAAATGCAATCACAGGTGCATTTACATTTTTGTTCTATAGTAACATACTTTTGAATGTGATTCTAAACTTCAAACATGTCAATGCAAACTATTTTGGTGACCAAGTGTTTTTTAACAACAACCACGCAGTCACCCATTCAGTTGTAATTGTCTGAAATGTAAATGAATTGATGATGTTTAATAGACTGTCTCTCAATCTCTTAAGATCATTGAGTGTCTCTTCCATCACACTCTCAACAAGCTTCATTTGGGGAGTAAACTGTATATTCTAAACTATTACACGGCTAGTGTGATCCTCTTTGGGACAAGAGAAGCGGTCAGGAGGAACAGTTTGTCAATAACTTGTGTGTCTGTCGGGGAGCCAAACAGAGTTTTATAACTGTTTACATGTTAGTGGATGTTTATGAATTTAATAGATCTACGTTTTTAACAGTATGGTATTTACAAAAAATTCAATATGAAAATGTTTTATCAAATTCATTTTTTTTTACAAAATTCTCACTGGAAGTTTCTGGTTAGTAGTGACGACATTTGTATTCATCGTCAATCCTGCACAAAGCAGCGTTTATTTGGTGGACCCATTTCCCATATCCACAGAGCTGGCAGACTCCAACAATGCTGCAAAAAGATTCAGGTACTTTTTTAATTTGAGCTTGTCAGCCTAAATACATCATTTTAATTTCCTCATATCTATCATTTATTGTAATAATGATGATAAAAGAAACTTAAGTATAGAGAAAATTGTCAGAAGCAGGTATGGTTTGAAATGTATACAACCATAGCTAAACCCCAGAATCAGGGAATCACTTGTAACAGAGGTTCTAAACCTTTTACATTGTGTCACCCAAAGTTACAATTCAGCATTTTCCTTGGACTTTGTAAGAATGCAGGGAGAACCAAAGTGCAGTGAGAGGCAGGAGCCCAAAGTAGTGTTTAAGGAGTTTAATTCTCTTTGCTAACACTTTAGCCAAACAGGCTTTCTAACTTAGTTACTTGGTGACTTCAATGTGCTGCATAGAAATAAACAAACACAGACAGCAAACAAGTGAAGAAGAAAAGAGAAGCCTTTCTCACTCATGAGTGAAATGAGATTTGATTCAGCAAACAGAAAACACTAAGAGGGCCTATTTAGTCTATATGCTAGGAAACAGTTGAAGTCAAAGGTTGGACAAGGATGTTATTGGGTTGAAGTTCATGAAGCTTTCAAACTGCTGGATAGCTCCCTTGCTGTTCCCAGCAGCAGGATCAGCACCCTGGAGAGCGTTGCAACATACAGACAGATACAGACAGACAGGCAGACAGGCAGACAGACAGACAGACAGGCAGGCAGAGAGGCAGACAGACAGACAGACAGGCAGACAGACAGGCAGACAGACAGAGACATAAACATTGGAAGTCTATCATGCACTTTTGGTTAGGTTTAATATTTCAGGACTTAAAGCATTGATTAGAGTTACAGAGGCTTCCAGAAAGATTATGTCAAAATGTGGGAGCCCAACAAATTATAGAGACACTGATGTTCTTTTCACATATTATATACAAATTGCATGTGTATGTACATATAGTACATTGACACTTTCATGAATTGTTCTCACACAGTGAGTACTTCAAGATGAGGAGGATCTGCCACAGTAAGTGTGACTGGGTGGATACCAAATGGAAGGGAGCTGTTATGGAAAACCCAGTGCAGCAAGATTGCAGTAGCTGTGGGTTGGTTGTAATCATGGTGAGATTAATATTTCTCTAAGTACAAGCTTTTCCTAAATTCTGTGTTTTTGATTTAAGTTGGTTTAGCAGAATCTACAATCGCTCACATGTACATCACACATTGTGCCATTATTTAGATGGCAAACAAAGTAATGGAGGCCTTCCCAGATATGCCAAACATGGATTTTGGCACAACAAAAAAAGAGATGGTACATTAGCGAAAACTGTTCGCTCTACAAACACTAAGTGTCCCTAGGCTTTGAGAATACAAGAAAAGTAGTCTTTTTGTTTTATTACACAATGTGCTGAATTGATTATGTTTTTTTGGTTTATAATGTAATATATTATAAAATTGTAGAAAAAGTATTAGAAAAAAATAATATTTAAAATGACAAAACTGCAAGTAACCGTGTTCACGGTAAAAGTTGTTAATTTTCCCTTTTTCTTTTAGATTCAGTGTGACAGCTGTTGCCGCTGGTTCCACAGCCAGTGCCTAGGAATGGACACAACAACCCTACAAAAAGCAACAACTTCCAACTGGAATTACTGTCTGTGTGAATAATTATTGCACCAAAAGTATGAATGTACAAATGTGTGATCATTTAGAAAAAAATCCTAATTGGTCCATCTGATTCTCAATATGGGTGGAGTCAGATATGTCCAGAACACATGTGCATCAGTCATTGCCTGGATTTATTGATAATAATATTTGTATTGACCTTTTAATATCCATAGGCCTCGCTGCCTGCTGCCTCGCTGCCTGCTGCCTGCTGCCTCGCTGCCTGCTGCCTGCCTCGCTGCCTGCTGCCTGCTGCCTGCCTCGCTGCCTGCTGCCTGCCTCGCTGCCTGCTGCCTCGCTGCCTGCTGCCTGCTGCCTGTCGCGCTGCCTGCTGCCTCGCTGCCTGCTGCCTGTCGCGCTGCCTGCTGCCTGCTGCCTGCTGCCTTGCTGCCTGCTGTCTGCTGCCTCGCTGCCTGCTGCCTCACTGCCTGCTGCCTGCCTCGCTGCCTGCTGCCTCGCTGCCTGCTGCCTGCTGCCTCGCTGCCTGCTGCCTGCTGCCTCGCTGCCTGCTGTCTGCTGCCTCGCTGCCTGCTGCCTCGCTGCCTGCTGCCTCGCTGCCTGCTGCCTGCTGCCTGCCTCGCTGCCTGCTGCCTGCCTCGCTGCCTGCTGCCTGCTGCCTGCCGTGCTGCCTGCTGCCTGCTGCCTGCTTCGCTGCCTCGCTGCTTGCTGCCTGCTGCCTGCTGCCTGCTGCCTGCCTCGCTGCCTCGATGCCTGCTGCCTCGCAGCCTGCTGCCTCGCTGCCTGCTGCCTGCTGCCTGCTGCCTCCCTAACTTGCCTTACGGACTGATCTCACGGTTTTGACCCTGCCAAAAGGGTGTATAATCCAAATGATGAGAGGCAGTTTGTGCATCGGGTGGGCTTTGTAGTTAGTTTAGGCATTGGGTGGGCTTTGTAGTTTGGGGTTGGCAAATATTTATATTAATGTTGACTGTAAAACTTTGTATATAGTGTTTAAAATGTCTTGACTGTAAAAAGTCTTTTTATATATTTTGTATGTCTTGATGACTAAAAGTCTTTCTATGTATATAAAGTCTTTTATTCCAAAATCTTGTGTTGTATAATGTTATGCTTGTTGACTGTTCAAGTTCCTGTACTTTTAAATGTTATATAAAACAAACATAAAAGAGGGTTTATTTTCATGCATTACAAGAGCATGTAAAACTTTCAAACATTTTTGACAACATTTGTCATGTATAGCAATAATATAAAACGTAATACTCATCCAAATGTAATAATCTTACATAATGGCCAATTATGAAATATAAATGCTCATGCTATTGCTAATGCAGGTTTTGCTTAACTTCATGTAGCCTAAAATAAGCAAAAGACACTGGTGATGGTACTCATGGTTCCCTGGGATGGGGTTCAATTCCCTGTAGTGTCTTGCAAGTTTTTGCCGCTGTTGTATTGTCTGTTAAATCAGCATTACGAGACAAACGGTAAAACGTACGACCGGCGGCCCTGCGTTCTCGGCCGAGCGTGTTGGTGTCCCGCCGGCGCCCCCGACTGGCGCGAATGAGCGAGGACCTGTTCATATCTGCTCGCAGCTTAAATTTATTTTTTTAAGTACAAATATATGACTTTTAATGTTAAATATCTCCTAATCTAGACAGTAAAAATGTTTGATTGTCAATATAGATGAAGTCCTACATGCCCTTAACACATCTGCAGTAGCCATTGCCTGGATTTATTGCAAAATGTATTTTTAATTAACTTTTAATATCAATATATTTTCATTCTGAATTAAAAAGATACAACTTTTAATGTTAATTATCTCCTAATCTAAACAGTAAAAATGTTTCATTGTCAGTATGGATGGAGTGCTACATGTCCTTAACACATCTGCATTAGCCATTGCCTGGATTTATTGCAAAATGTAATTTTATTTTACTTTTAATATCCATACATTTTATTTTTTAAGTAAAAAGGTACAACCTTTAATTTGGAATATCTCCTAATTGGTAAAGTAAATGTGTTTCATTTGCTGTGCATGTGTAGACAGAGATCCCTTCAACATCACTCATATTTGGAATTATTGAGGAAAGTATGTCTATAGCACCTAAAATATACAAAAAATAAACTGTTGTATCATACACATGTGAATTAGACATTGCTCGACATATTGAGACAATTATCTTTATACCAGAAATGATCTACAACATCAACATCAATTCCGTTATTACTTTGTAAAATATCTGAATTGGTACAGTTAAGATGTTTGGATGTGGTCAGAAATATTCTAAACACATACATATCAGTCAGTCATTTAGATATTATTCAATTTATTATCTTTCCATTAACACTTAAATTTAAAGAATAAAGACACCTTGCACACAATTGAGTTGTATTTTCATCTTAATTCACTAGAAGCAGGTCACATGTTTTATACTTAATGAAAATATTGTTTATTTAATATATTTGACATGCAAGTATACGATTTGTCGACTTCTTATTTTGAAAACCGGATGTTGTGTCATGTGGATCTGGGTGGTTTGAACGTGTTTACCATGAATGTCAGTATATAGGCGCACAAAGATTTCAGTGCCGGCTGATTTGACCACCGAGATGCGAGTGTTCGCTGAGTTGACCGCAGTAAGTTCAAGGAGGAAGGACCCAGGAGAAAAATAAATATGCTAAGTATATTTAATCTTAGAATACTTGAAGCCCTACTAATCATAAGTATAATTAAATAGTGTTATTTTGGAACAACTTATTATTATTATTATTTAGTACTTAATATATTTTAGTTGTGATTAAATAGTAGTTAAGCACAATTTGAAGTGTATTTAGTATCTTTATTTGTGCTAAATTGGAACAACTTAAAGTATACTTACTACAATTTAAGTATATGACTGTGTATTTGCTAATATACATATACATAGTTCACTTAAATTATACTTTCTTTTGTTTTAAGTCTATTTGAAATATATTAGGAGTATTTTACAAATATGTAAACATCACAATATTTATAATGTGGTAATAGCATACCAAAAGTTATACTTTGATATGCTATTACCACATTGTAAATATAATAATATTGTGGTAATACTATACCAAAAGTTATACTATTGGTATGCTGTCACTGCTAGTGATCCAGAGGTCAGATGTGGTTGAATTGGAATGTTTTTCTTTTATACTGGGACACTGCTCTCTGTGTGTGTGTGTGTGTGTGTGTGTGTGTGTGTGTGTGTGTGTGTGTGTGTGACGGCTCTGGTCCTCTGTGGTCCTGCCCGAAGCACACATAGGACCCTCAACCCTCACTTATCTGCTCCACAAAAACACACGCACGCAAACATGAACTTTTTAATATCACAATCTGTATTTATCAATTCAAAGAAACAGCTGTACAGAGCAAAGGATTCCCCGTTGGTTCTGATCATTTTACACACTGTTATCGGTTCATTCTGTCACCCTCGTAGCTTGTGTATGTTACAGTATTTGCATAGTGGAGGGGTGGGACTGGAAAGACATGCACAGCAGTACCATAATAGGAGACATGTCATTCATGCAACCTCTTTGTCTTGTGTGTGTGTGTGTCTGTGGGCGTGTGCGTGTCTATGTGTGTGGTGTTTTCAACCGGTTCATCAATAATCTCACTTCATATACTCCAAAAAAGTGAAACGTAACAAAGACAAGGTGGAGTTTTCCCAGTGTCCCCCGCTGATAAACTTATTGTTTGTTTGTTTACAGAACATACTTATGATCCCACGCATGCGTACATCATCAGGCTGCTGTAGCGGGCATACAGAGAGACAGATAGCGGTGCTCTGGGGTCCTGGGAAGAGAGAAACCATGGCAGCAGAGATTCACTGCGGAATCTATTTGAACGTCACCTGGAATAACGTTTATAAAGATCGCTGTTTGTTCACATCAGCAGGGAACACACAAGGGTGTTCTCTGCAGAAAAGTGAGTCCAAGTGAAAGATGATGTCAGTAATGACCGTATCTGCTGTTGCTTGAATCTAATGTGTGTATTTTGTAAGAACACGGGTGCATTTATTATTATTATTGTATAAAAGCCTCCTAATAAAAGATCCACGTGTCCACACAATCAGACTCCCTCTCAGGATCTGAAGTTTGTGTCTTGTTTCCTGTTTTATTTTGAAGTCCTTGTCTCTCGTGTCCTCTGTTTCCCTGCACTTCCTGTCCCTGTGATGTTCTGCCCTGTCCCTGATTGTTTCCTCCTGTGTCCAATCAACTGCACCTTCCCTGTGTATTTAAACCCTGTTTGTTGCATTCCCCTGTGTTGGTTCGTCCTGGTTAAATCCCTAGTGATTGCTTGTGGTAGGCCTGTCATTTTTTTTTGGTGATTCCTCAATTTAAAGAATTCCACGAGTGAAGAATAAAGTTTCATTTCAATGTTGTTGGTGTTTGGGTCCTGTCTCCCGGTGGCTACACATGACACTCCCATTGGCTGCTGGGGACTTGACTCCACGACCAGACAGAAGTCGCCAGTCACCGCACACACTCTCACTGATGTGTGGTTAGCCCTGATTGTCCTCAGAAAAATAGAAAAATGTAATGCTGGATTACAAAAAGGTATTTAGTATATTATATATTCCAGGCAGTGTGTGCCTAAGACCAGCGTGACGGTATCCGGATGCATACTTAGAACTAAGCATCAACGCGTGCTGATTCTGACAGCTGTTCTTTACTAAACTGAAGTTTGACACAATGCATACATTTAATTAAATAAAACCGTTTGGTGGTGCTCTGCCGGAAACCGGCCGATTGCTCCCTCCAGGTGGGGGCAAACTGCCTACCCCAAGCGAAGGAGTTCAAGTATCTCGGGGTCTTGTTCACGAGTGAGGGTAAGGTGGAGCGGGAGATCGACAGGCGGATCGGTGCGGCTGCAGCAGTAAAACAGGCGCTGTACCGGTCCGTCTTAGTGAAGAGGGAGCTGAGCCGGAAGGCAAAGCTCTCCATTTACTGGTCGGTCTACGTTCCAACCCTCACCTATGGTCACGAACTCTGGGTCGTGACCGAAAGAACGAGATCTGGGATACAAGCGGCCGAAATGAGCTTCCTCCGTAGGGTGGCCGGGCTCAGCCTTAGAGATAGGGTAAGGAGCTCGGACATCAGGGGGGAGCTTGGAGTCGAGTCGCTGCTCCTTCGTGTCCAAAGGAGTCAGCTGAGGTGGTTCGGGCATCTAGTCAGGATGCCTCCTGGACGCCTCCCATTAGAGGTTTTCCGGGCACGTCCAACTGGTAGGAGGCCCCGGGGAAGACCGAGGACACGCTGGAGGGATTATATCTCCCGGCTGGCCTTGGAACGCCTCGGGATCCCCCAGAATGAGCTGGAAAGTGCTGCGGGTGAGAGGGAGGCCTGGGTCGGCCTGCTGAACCTGCTGCCACCGCGACCCGACCCCGGATAAGAGGTGATAATGGATGGATGGACGGAAACCGCTTGGTCTATAAAACATTAGAAAACAATTTCCATGAAGCTCAAGGTTTTGTCTTTTATCGTCATGTTTTGTCTGACCATGTGTCCATAAAGATATTCAGTTCATAATGTTACGTACACATTCATTTTCAATAAAAGAAATTGACTCGGAACCGTGAATCGATCATCAAAATTCTTGATGAATTTCCAGTTGGCGAGTTGGCCGATTGATTTTCATCCTGAAACTTCTAATAAAATGTTTGTCTACCCAACGAGATAACTGGTTCACTCCCACGACCCTCTGCAGGATCCCCCAAACGCCACTGACCAGCAACTCTGCAGCAGGCCGGCGTCCCATATAGTGCAAAGAAAAAGTTGCATAAAGTTTCAGTGCATTGCTACTATCATCATCATAAATGACTGCATACTGCTGTGTGGTTTTGGTGCACAACACAAAGACTTAAACAGCGTTTCCTGTTCGTGGCTGAATGACTGTTTCAAGTCAAGGTTTCGACCGCCTGTCGAGCTGCCGCCGACCAACGGAATGCTCTTGAACTTCTGGTTGAACTTAAATTCATTTCCAGGTGAGAAAAGAACAAACGGCGACTATAAACACGTGAATGATAAACCAAAAGGCATTTTATTCGTCATTTTCTTCTCGGGCCGACAGACTTTGAGGTTTGGTGTGAACACACAGACAGGTGGGCGGGCTACCATCCAAACCGCTCCAAACCAAATCAGAACATTTCCCAACATCCGGTTGCTCCTGCTGAGTAGAACGGGTTCAGATGAGAGCTTTGTAACGTCCAGGTACCCCGTGTAGTTCTTTGTCCCGTGTGCAGCAACAAAGTGTTCATTATGCCGTCAGACGCGTAATCCGACAGCGGAGCACTGTGCTGCGTCGCCGCACGCGTGGAAGATAGGCCCGTTTAAAGTCCACCTCTTCTGGCTCCGATGTGTCCCACATGCATGTAACATGATTGCTTTGTTCTGGCATTCAGATCAGTTAGATGCATAAAGTGTGCTGAAATCAAAACTCATTTTTTAATGATAAAACACAAACCAGATAACACCCTAAAAAAGAAGAAGAAAGAAATACTCTCATAACCAAAATAGCACACTCTGAAGGAGTGTGAAAATGTAAAACAAAAAGATTCTGAGTGGGACTCTCGGGCTCGACAGGCTGCTGAGAGGAGAAATTCAACTCTTAAGTTTAAAGTCCAGCTGAAGTCACACTGAAAAACCCACACACAAATAATGTCAATTTCTTTTTGAATTCATTGTCGATAGTTTTTATATTATCTAAAGAAGGGGGGGGAGACAGAATTAGGGCCGGTACTTGTTCGTAGTGGTATTTAAGACCCCTATCTGATCTGGATTGCCTCACCAGTGGGAAGTGTGCCAGACCACCAACCAGTCAGTCTGCATCCTTGAAGTTTTCTCTTTCTGAAAAAACACAGTTTGAAAACATTTCTGGTAAAAGCATAAACTTCACCTTTATGTCCCTCATCAAAGAGTGTGGAATGGGCTCAGTGTTGCCTCTTGAGGGGCGGCACCCACCGTGAAGGGCCAGTGGGTGTTTTCAGATGAGCCCATTCCCACAATGAGGCGAAGAAGAAAACTTACTTTAACAAGTGACACAAATGTGAGATAAATACTTTATCCCAAGACATTTCAATCAGGGTTTATCCAGTTTTGCACAAGGAAAGACATCATGAAGGAAGACGGAAAGCTAAATTAAATGCAAATATAGCAAGCACCATCAGGAAAACCAAACGTATGACAATTTCGCCATTTTGGTTTCTGAACTTCCAGAGCAGTATGCTGTGCTGCAGCAGCGATTTTAGCTGGACTTTAACTAAAAGAATAGAAAAATAAAATAAACATGAACAAGGTGTCCATACAGTAGCAGTGATATCGAAACAGCATTCGTATTTGAAGGATAAAAAAAAAGAACAAAAGAAGGATTTAAAATGCGGTCTGACCAGGATGCTCCCACCAGTAACTTTAGTTTACCCACCAGCCACCGCGGCTGGTGCTTCTCAAAAAAACTCCCCAGCTGCATTCACTGTCATGTGTTAGACTTTGAGCATTCTTCTTGCATCTTTTGTTGTTGTCCTCCCTGTCGTTTATGGCTTTGTGGTGAGTTGACAGGAAATGCAAACCAATTGATTGGTGGATGCCAATTCAACTGGGTTGCAAGTCGAGCTTCTATCGACCAGTGATTTCTCTCCAAGCAGAACATGCAATCTCACAACTTTCTGACCTTTCTAAATTATTTGGTCTGTCTGATATTTTGGCTCTGGATGCCGTGTCAGTTCATTCATTCATACCCGTCTACACTGATGGGATGTTGAACCTGGACAGTTGGGTGACCTTTTACACTCTTTACAACTTTTGACATTTTAAACCTGCTGAGTTATATTCTTCTTTCTGTGTGTGTGTGTGTGTGTGTGTGTGCGTCCGTGTTGTGGATCGGTCGTGTCTGGAAGACTAAGGTGGTGTCGGAGGGGACAAACATGCGATGCACACGGTAAGAACACACTTAACATAAATAACCTGAGAGCTATGGAGACCCTGGGAGCAGTGGTGTGCGCGCACACACACACACACACACACACACACACACACACACACACACACACACACACACACACACACACACACACACACACACACACACACACACACACACACACACACACACACACACACCATCACACAAGATATTTTGAATTCTGTAAAAAAATAAAAATAAAGAGGATGCAACCGATTTGTGTAAATAAACCAAAGTATAAGATCCAACGAGTAGTTTGATGTTAAGAGAATAAAAGAGTAGATGTGTTCTGCCAGAGGGCCTCATTCATTAAAATCATGACAGCCAAAGAGTTTGTGCTTATGACCAAACGGGAAATGAAGGGAGAGCTAATCCTGATGCACCAATTTCCCTTGAGAAGGAATCCATCGACACCTTCAGCTTCCCGAAATATGAATTTTGTGTCCTTAAAAACTAAAATGAAACATTTTAACGAATGAGGCCCCTGGGAGACAGAGTCTACCATTTAATTAGTTTCATCTCTATCTGATCACTGATCCAAGAACTGTACATGTGTTTGAAAAAAAAAAAAAGTCTCTTGAGAGCCAAAGTTTCTGCGGTGACCGTACTGGGTCAACGTGGCCTTTACGTTAAACCCGTTATCATCTGTCATACAGAAATCTTCACGGGAAAATCTTTTATCCAAAATTAATGCTATCTATATGAATGAAGGGAAGCCACTCTGAAGCTGTTTGTCAGCGTTGACTCGTCCACGACGAACGTGGTTCCAGGTCTGTTTGGTATCAAAGTAAAACCTTTTTTTCTCCTACGGCCAGACCTCCGAGGCGGATTGGACGAAGTGGAGGACAGAAAAAGAAAAAAACTTTCTCTAAGTTTGTATTTCTGTAAAACATTTTGGCCTAATTGTCATTCTCTTTCAGAGGAGTAATAAGACATAGTGTAGGATGTCTCGACTTACAGACAGACAGATAGATACAGTAGATAGGACAGACGGACGAGAAATACATACGGGTACAGCTCATCTCATATAAAAAAAGAAAACATGGAACAGAATGAGCTACGTCGTGTCGTATCAATCAGAAACAGCCTTGAGTTAACGTGATGCGTGTCCCGCCACTCTCTCTCGCGTTAACGCCGGGGGTTCAGCAGCGTGGAACTCTCTCTTGCAGTTCTCCGAAACAGCCACCAGAGGGGGCGTAGGCGGAGCGTCAGTGAGCTCTGTGTGTTCTCACAGAGACACAGAAGAAGAAAAAGAGAGAGAGCGAGAGAGAGAAAGAGAGAGCGCGAGAGAGAGCGATGTCTACTGCTCCAAATCCGTGCTGTCTGTCCTGTGAGTAAAGCCTGGGTCAGTCCCTCTGTCCTGCGTGTCACTTTCCAATCCAAACACGATCGCTTTGTTGACAGTGTTGGAGGTGGAGAGAAGGGCGGGAGGGGTGGGGCGTTCACTAGTAGTCTACAGCCCCGCCTCCTATCCGGAGTTCGCACGATTCAATCCAGACCGATTCGTCACCCAGCTCACTTTTTCTTACCGGACTTTTCCGAACGCTTTGCGTCCAACTTCCCTCCCCGGTCCGACCTCTCCGAACGCTCGCCCCTCTCCTTCTCCTTCTCCGTCTCCATCTCCGCCCGCTCGATCCGCTCGCCGCAGTCCGAGCGCTCGCCGCCCCGCTCTGACCTGTTGTCCGCCTTGCTGCCGTCGCGCCGCGTGCCCTCGTCGGTGGATGAGGTAGTTGGTTGGGGCTGACCCCATTTAAAGATCTCCTCATGCTCTGTGATGCTGGCGGTGATGTTGGTCACCCACACCTTCAGGTCGTCCTGCGAAGGAAGAGAGGGGGCTCACGGATGTCAGCTGAATGGTCCTTTACCGTTTCACATGTGATCAAATAAAGCCACTGCTTTTTTAAATGTAGTTACAACGAAACGAGAATGTCTCACCTCATCTTTTGCGTGAAACAAGAACTCACTGCCGTCCTTCGTTCTGCAATAAGAGGAGAGAAATTAAACTTAGGAAACCTGTTTGGTGAGACACTGAACCTCGAGTTGCTCACCAGACGCTTCACAGCATCCCACTGTACCTTAAATACTTTGGATGGGTTAAATGAGTTCTTGGAGCATTTTGGGATAGAATGAACCCTTCATATTTACAAAGGGATTGGGACTTATTCATGTTGCACCATCGTGTTTCGAGCCTAGAATGGACAAACCAAACAGTGGCTCTAGAGAGGAGTGCTTGTGAAACTGCGCTTACGAGAGTTACAAAACCGTGGTGCCGCCGTCTGCCTAACGTCGCTCCTAAAGTATTCTTATTACGGCGAGGAAGGCATCTGAGCGAGGGCGAACTTCGAGCCGCTAGATGCCGACAAATCCTATTCAATGTTCCTTTAAATCCAAAAGGCTGTCATCATCACCCGAGCACTGGAACCGTTGGACACATTAGTGTTACCAGATTTGAACTTGGAGCAGCAGCAGCACCCATATAAATTGTACCAGATGAACCGACATGCAAATGTCTTGGTTTGGTCCTGTATCATGTTTGCCGGACCAGAAATTTGAAGCATCACCAACACCTTTCAGTCCGTATGAGATCTCCCTTAAAACCACTCCAAGCGTGTTGTTTGATGGAAGTTGCACAGTTAAACCGAGAGGCAGAGATTTAGCATTGTTGCTAGTGCAAGTGTATTAAAGTATACAAAACTTTCTTAAAATAATGTTCTGTATCTGAAAATGTTTGTATGCATTGTCCCTAGTGAACTTCAGAAGCTGGCTCGATCGCTAGATGTAGTCGTAACTTTCTTGCTAACTGGAACAAAGCTTTTTCTATTGCGGGAAAACAGTGAAGAAAAGCAGCAACAGTAGAAACGATCGCTCCTCCACAGTCGTCACTACTTTCAGGCTCCCTTTCAACGGTCAACTCAAAGGTAAACAATGATCAAAGTGGAACTAGACTTACATGGATTTGTTGTGCTGATTAAACAAACTGATCCTATTGACTTCATGTTGAATCAGTCGCAAATATTGTGAACCTGGTTACTAAGAATTGTATACTTAACCCAGCTCCGCAAAAGAAAGCATAGGAAACACGAGTATGACAACAGCCTCTCACTTGAGCGTGAAGACGTTCTTCTTCTTCTTGTAGCCGTTGGTGACGTCGCAGTGGCAGTGGGAGAGGTTGAGCAGCGGCTCGCTGTTGTAGGGCGTCGCGGTGTTCTTGGCATCCTTGTAGAAGCCCATCTCCCCTTTGTTGAGCACGCAGTACAGGTTGACCCATGACCTGCTGTGGTGTGGGAAGGCGGGAGGGGGTGGGGGGTGGGAAGGGGGAGTAGTGGAGGAGGAGCACGGGGAAAGGAGTACGGGAAAGGTGGTGGTTGGGGAGGGGGAGACGGGAGGAGTCAGGAAGAGCTGCGGAGTCGCTCTCGCTAAGCTAACACCTCACTCACCTGACCAGAGCAGACAGGTAGGTGGGCGGGATGGACCGGCGCCAAGTAGGGAAGAGGAAACACACTGCTGAACAAACACAGACGGACGGACAGACGGACAGACGGAGGATGGAGGGATGGGGAGGGAGCTACGTTCAGTGTGTGCGTGGGGCTCATATATGACTTACCTTGGAGGAGATGAGAGGAGCAGCCAGTAGCACCGAGGAAGAGAGGAGAAAAAGAGGGGAGAGTTTGGTTAAATGGCATTTTGGCAGCAAACGCAACTTAAAACTCCCAAGTCATGCACCATTTTGCCTCTTTGAGCGTGTTTACATGCACACGGCATTCCCATTAATAAGCTTACGCCCAATTGTAGGTATTATTCAGAGCAAGCTGTCTGCACGCCGCTTATTACACCTCTGTGACAATAGAAAGAGAACTTGAGAACGACGGTGCATGTAATACTGTGTCTACATTACTGTTGGTAGCACGAGTTTCATTCAAGGTTATTTATTGTTGTATGCACAGCCATCGGAGACAGTGAAAAGCTAAGATCTCAGGGTCCCTCCAATAATGATCATAAATAGAAAATCCACGTCTGTCCAAAAGTGTTTTTTTTTTTAGGTCTGTCCTATGTTTGAAGAAATTCCCTCAAGTCGATCAGAGCTATCGCGTTTAACAAGAATGGGATGAACAATGAGGTCACAGTGACCTTTGAAATTATCAGTTCATCCTTGAGTGCAAGTGGATGTTTGTGCCAGATCTGAAGACATTCCCTGCAGGCGTTCCTGAGATATTGCGTTCACGAGAATGGGACGGATGGTCGTATGGACAACCAGAAAGAAAAACGATGCCTTCTGGCCACGGCTAACAATAGGGCTAAAATAATAAATGATATATAAAACAATATATACCTCATCTGTCCAGTATTTTCAAAATAAAAGATGAATGTAAACAGAAATCTAATGAATGTACATATATGTAAATAGGTAGTAAAATCATCTATCATGGAAAAGATTAAGATAAAAAACATGACAGGTTGTCAATAAAAAGTTGTCTTCGATGGCGCTGTGACCAAAGACCGCATCAAACGTTCAAATTCAGGGCCAACTTCCCACAATGTGAGTGCTGCTTAACGTCCACATACCAACCGATTGGAATACTGTAGAAAAGCTACTTGACTTCCAGTCCAGCGTGGCCCTCTTGTCCCAGGACACGACTGGGCTCCACGCTCTGCTCTCATTCTGAGGTTTTTTTATGCATAGGAGTGGCGGCTTTACGGCCAAAGCGTGTCTCTTTTTTTTAAAGACAGGAGAGCAGATGGTAGAAAGAAACTAAGTAAGTTTACTGCAGTAGAACTTTGACATACTTGTACTTTACTTGCGTATTTCACTTCTCTTCTACTCCGCTACATCTCAGAGGCAAATATCGTACTATTTTATTGATTTGATCATTTAGTTACTAGTTGCTTCGCGGACTGAGATTAATAATACAAATATATATCAACAAATACTGTTGACAATACAGGTTAACATTGTGAGAGCAGGACTTTTACTTGCACACGGTATTACTTAAAAGATCGAGTGATTCTTCCACCACTGCTCAGATATAAGTACACATTACAATCGTAAATATATCTCAGAATACAGACAGGAAACCTCGGGAACACGTCTCAGCTTTTCAGAAAAAAAAACGTACTTAACTGAGCAATGAACGTGAAACTAGTAACTGACGGATCTGTATAGCAAGATATGCAGTCAGTTTGTCACTCAGTTCATCAAGGTACTACAAAGAGTACACACGGTTCACATGCACCGTATCCTCCACTCATCCTGAATAATACCAGAATATTAAATTGCACATAAACATACTCAGTGCCTTGTCATGTAGCTATGTAACAGAGACAGGTTGATACAGGTTGAACCTCAATTCTTCCTCTCAGACTAACGTATCCTCTCTTTCTGCGCATTGATTGGAGGAAAATGGTCTGGTGCTTCCCCCCCATAGATCTCCTCCTCCAATCAATTGAACACAAAGCAAAAAGGGAGCGTACAATAAGCCAGGACGAGGAGTCGTTTGAAGATTCACACTTGTCCCGATTGAAGCCATTCAGGATTATGCTTTACCTTGCCATGTACATTACAGGGCATGTACATGAGACATTCATCCACTGCCTTGAGTGGGGCACGTGAGTGGGACTCATCCACAGCTGGAAAGGGGGGGGGGGATATGAGCGTTTAGCTGTGCGTGGTCAGCTCAGCCACTAGAGGGCAGTGCAGAGACAGACGCTGCCGTTGGTGTCTCTCAGGAGGAAGCAGGGCGGTCATCTATGGAGGCCAGGTAGTGAGTGTGTATGTGTATGTGTGTGTTGTGTGTGTGGAGGCTAAGCGACTGGGCACAAGGCAGTGTACGCCACCGCAGCTCCTTCAGCCAGCCAGCCATCTCTGTTGGGCTCTATTCTGTGGGCTCCCGTTAGGCGTCGTTAAGCATCATGCAAGATGTTTTCACATGCGGTGAGATTTCGTCTGGATGCCGTTTTAATTCATGTAACAGTTGTCTTCCCGTTCTGATCCTGGTGATCAGAGATGACATACAATACATTTTCAAAAGCCCAAGCACATTAGCATGAATGTAATGTAGTTTTTACAATTGTTGTCCCTGCTGTTTATTTATACCTGCTGGTTTTAGTCTTTGTTTGCTTGTTTGTTTTTTGTTAATTCATTAAATTAAATAATGTATTATTTTGAATATACATTTGTAGAAACATTAAACTGCCTTTTTTATGTCTGTGACAGAAACAATAACAAATTCTAATAAAAACTATTAAACATTTTTTGTAATAATGGGTTGATAGGATTATTGTGATTGTGTTCATTATCATCTGACAGCCACTGCCATTTCTATATTCATACAGCGCTTACTATGTTTTGGAGAAAGAAAACCTACATTTTCTATTTTTTACCAGGTTAGAGATTGAAGACCAAACAAATAGTGATTAATTTCTACTTCTTCACTGCTAAATATTTTCCATTGTGTCACATGACTTGTGACTTTTCTACGTCTATTATTATCAATTACAGGGAACAGTAAGATGTACCACAAATGTGTCAATAAAAATGATTTGGAAGCAGATAAAACTGACCTCATATTTCCACTTGGCATTTTTCTTATGCATTATCTAGTAAACAAAATAGGTAAAACACGGTAACGTCATAGTATCCCTTGAACGTAAACATGAGTAAACTTAATGTATGCATGCTTCTAAAGACACACAGTATGTCTGAGGAAGTCCAAAGCTGAGCTGAGTGAGTGTTGCTGTAACCAATGAGGCCTTGTGTGTCATCGGCGCCGGTGGCAGTCATGCATCTGGTCAACGTGTCAGACGCGGCGTCGTCAGCCGAGTGTGTTAGCCTGTTAGCTTAGCATGCCTGAGTCATGCCCCTGTTGCCATTGCCTAATCATTAAATGGAGGGGGCAGTGATGTCATGAGAAACAGACAACGGAGATACGACATGTGCCGCAGTCCACACCAGTTTCACATAATAGTGTTATATATATTATATAAGGGTTGACTGTTGAATGTTGGAATCATTGTATGTGAACTTGCTTGACAATATGTGAATTGCTATTTTTGGGTAAATCATTGTAATGAATAGAAACCCAGAAACTCTTAAGCCTGATAATTATGACACCAGTGTCCATCCTCCCGCTCTACTACTTCTATCATCTGCAAGTCCAGATGTGGCGCTGATGATGATTATGACCCTGAACACCCACCTATTTGTGCTCTTCTTCAGGGTCTCGATGTCCAGCTTGCGGAAAAGGAAGCCCTCGTGGTGTGCGGTGTGTGTTGGCGGCTGAGGCACCGCCGGGCTGCTCTGGGCTGGAGCGGACCTGGACCGCCGCGTAGTCTCCCCCGCCTCTTTGGGTCGCGGCCGGCGCCGTGGTTTGGGCCTGTCCCGTGCTCGGGGTCGGTCGAGACGGGAAGGCTTCTCCGGTACCCCATTGGGCAGTCGGGGCACCTCACCACGGGCCTGGAGGTGGGGGGTGGGGAGATAGAGTCATTGAGGATTTGGTTCATGTTTTTGAAAGAAAGTAATTGACTCTTTGATGGCTTTGCATTGAAACACATCGTCCAAAGCATGTACGTTCCTAAGTTACTACTATGTTATTAAGGACCAAAAATACCCTCGCCATTGAGAAAAGCCTTTCCTGGTGTTCTTTGTTCTTCCTTCAACAAGGAAATATACTCCGGTTCTGATTTAACTGATGCTATCGTAGCATCTAAGCTAACTCTCTTCAGGAGCCGTGTTGTCTCACACAAACCACGCCATCAACAGGGAGATGATTGGTTCAGACACTAGCGGGCAGGACACAAGCGTGTTGCTTGAAGCCTGACAAAGCAGGATTTTTGCATAATTGCGTGATAATCGCAAGAGATGTTGGGCGCCATGCATTTTCTGAGATAAGAGTTTCTCCAGCCATTGTAGGTGTGAGAGGTCAAAACTTCAAAAATATTCAACCTGGTGTAAAAGTAGAGACACCCTCACAAATAAGTGTTCTCCTAATCCTAAATCGAAACCTGGAAAGAACTGTCACTTAGTAGTGTGACAGTAGGTTTTTTATATTTTCCTGTGTTATAAAAAACAACCCAGATGAGCTACAACATGCAACAAAAATAAACCCTGTGAGTTCTTGCACACATTGTATGTGGCTGAAATGCACAGCACATAAATCTCCAGACCTGTGCTGCTTCCCTTTCTTGCAGCTGCTCTACAATTTCTGCCATGGTGGATCTTTTTTCTCTGTAGAAAGAAAAAGAAGCAATTTAGAGAATCACATTGAGTGTTAATTAAAAACATTAATAATATTTCTTTTGCATTGGCTTTCCTGCAAAATGATCCAACTACTGAAATGCCCTACACTCATGATAGACATTTATTTAAGTGGAATAAACACTAAATTCCAACTCCAAACATGTATTCAAAACATCTCTTTAACGAAACATCCGTTCATGGCCTGTATGACTGGCTCCTGGTATCCCTTAATATTAGACAATCGTTAGACAACATAACCGAGAAGACACCTCAGTTCACTCAAAGCCTCACCCTCCTCCTGAGCGTCTGTCTGAGTGCTCTTTCCCGGTGTCATGCTCACTGGATTCCTGTTTTTCCAGACGGTGTCGGTCCCTCTCCCTCCGCCGGCCCTCATGGCCCCCGTGGCCTTCATGCTCGCTTGAGGTTTGCCTCTCCAGCGTCCGCTTCTCCCGCCTCTCTGCCTGTTCCCTCCACAGCTCCTGAGGCAGCTCGTCCCTGCGTGCCTGGATCAGCTGCTCGCTGGAAAGCTGCCGCTCTATCCTGTGGTCCCCATGGTGGCCGTGGGTCTGGACCTGGGGCTCGGCCCGGCCCAGCAGGACGGTCCTGGACCCTTGCGGCCCTCTGGTGGGTTCGCTGTGCAGGCGCTCCCTGCTCGGCTCCTGGAGCACGACCTCGGCCATCACAGCCACCTCCACTCTCTCTGTCCCAATTTCTTCCACCATCATGTCTCTCTCCCTCTCCCTCGCTTTCTCCAGCCGACTGGCCACGATCAGCGGCGTCACCGCATCGTCCATGTGTTTGATTTTGGCTTGCCGCAGATACGGGGACGATTTGGCCTCCAGTGTCCTTGCCGCCTGTGCTGGATGGAGGTGACTCATCGCCTTGGTTGCTTGGTCTCTTGTCGTGCCAGCAATTTCTCGCGCCTGGTTGGCCGAAACCAGCAAGGCCGCTGTGGCAACCGAGGCGATCGAGGAGGAAGCAGGCTGGCCCAGCCCAGCGGCCACGCCCACGACGACGCTGTGCCGTGCCTCCAGCGTGGGGCGGTAGCTGGAGCCGTTCATCACAGGGGTATAGTTGGCGACCGTCGACCCCAGCCGACGAGCCACGGACAAGGGAGAGGGTGTGGGCGTGGCAAGCGAGGGCGAGGGAGGAGAGTTGGCTTCGTTCTGCTCATAGATGGTCTGTCTCATGACGGGGGAGATCGGGAGACGGGGGAGGGTGGACGCATTGGGTAAGGCATCTTGGGGGTCTAGGAAGACTTTACGACCCAGCAGAGGGGTCGGTGGTAGTTTGCTTTGCTCAGCTTTCAACTTTTCTACCTGTGGAATGAAAATGGAACACACTTTAAGATCAAAGTTTGAGGGTTTTGACTTGAGTGATACTGAATATTTTCTATATGTCTCCCCACATTAGAAATCCTAAGCTTTTTTATATTCTTTTTGAACTTACAATTTAGCCTTTTCAGTTGAGAACTCTCTCTGATATTACCGTGGTGAGTCGCCGCAGTGAGCTGAATCGCTCCTCCCAGGTGGCGGCTGCTTTGCGGAAGGCTTCGTGTCGACGAATCAGCTGCTCCACCTCGTCTACACTCGCGCCAAGCTCGTTGCTGCTGATGAGCGGCTCCTGAGCGGTCAGCCACGCCTCCGCCACCACTGCCTCCTGGGCAAACTGGTGAACTTCCAACACTGAGGGGAGGGGAGGAGAGACAGAGATGATATTCACAAGCACATTAAGAAACGTCTCTCTCTCTCTCTCTCTCTCTCTCTCTCTCTCTCTCTCTCTCTCTCTCTCTCTCTCTCTCTCTCTCTCTCTCTCTCTCTCTCTCTCTCTCTCTCTCTCTCTCTCTCTCTCTCTCTCTCTCTCTCTCTCTCTCTCTTACTCTTAGCGTGAGGTCGGGAGCGGAGAGCGTCATGTTCGGAGTTGACGGTGTTTTTTCCCGGGTGTCTCGTAGTGAGTGTGAGATCAATGTGTCGGTGTCGAGTGGGGTATGTGTCGGTGTCGAGTGGGGTGCACGAGGGGGGTTTGGTGGGTTGAGTGTGGGCGTTTGCGAGCCGCCGGCGCGCGCTAGCGACGTGCTAACGGCGGGCTAGCGGAGAGCTAACGGCGGGCTAGCGGGGAGTTAGCGGCGGGCGTGCTAGCGGAGTTAGCTCACACGCAGGCACGGGATTCGGCTTATGCCGGTGTTCCCGTGCACGGTGGAGGACTGCAGCCTGGCGGTGGGGGAGATGGTGGGCTACAGCAGCGTGAAGTCCGCTGCCCGGATGTGGGAGGGAAGGACATCAGAGCAGGGCCTGTCCTCGGAGGAAGGCTGGTGGACAGGACGACACCAGGGGGGACCCCAAAGACGGAGAGGACACGGAGGGGGGTCGGGAGCAGCAACAGGAGGAGGCAGGTGGGGTGAAGCAGGTGAACACAGAGCGGGGAAGTGGGGTGAAGCAGGTGATCACAGAGCGGGGAAGTGGGGGGAAGCAGGTGAACACAGAAGGGGCAGAGGTGGGGCAGCAGGAGGAAGAAGAAGAGGAAGGGGCTGAGATGGGTCAGCAGCAGGAGGAAGAGGAAGAAGGGGCTGAGATGGGTCAGCAGCAGGAGGAGGAAGAGGAAGAAGAAGGGGCTGAGATGGGTCAGCAGCAGGAGGAGGAAGAGGAAAAAGAAGGGGCTGAGATGGGTCAGCAGCAGGAGGAGGAAGAGGAAGAAGAAGGGGCTGAGGTGGCCCAGGAAATGGAGGGGGAGAGGGCAGGTGTCGTACTGCAGGTGGAAGAAGAGGGGGCCGGGGCGGCCCAGGGGGGGGCACATATTCAGGAGGACAGCCAGGGGTGCACTGGAGGACAGGTGGAGGTGGGTAGGGGGCAGGAAGGAGGAGGGAATGAAAAGTGTGGGCAGGTCATGGTAGGAGAAAGTGAGGTGGAGATGGAGGAGGGTGAGGAGAAGCTTTATCCTCTGAAGAGGAAGGCCGGGGGGGACGAGGAAGGCTCGCAGAAAAAAAAGGGACCTTTGGGCACAGGGTATGAGTCTGAGTCCAGTATGGACGACGACTCTGTGGTAGAGAGTGGGTCCTCTGATGACACTGACTGTGAGAGGGAATATAGTCTGGCCAGGCTGAAATGGTTTCTCAAGGACACAAAAAATAGGAAGTGTGAAGTGGAGAAGCACTTCACAGATCTGCCAAAACTGATTCTATCTATCCGGCTTCACATGAAGAACAAGACCAAGAGAGGTTTTACACGCCAGGAGATCTATAGGCTTCAGAAGATCAGGACAGTGGTGAATAAAGGGCTGAAGGAGGAGGCTGACAGCCAAGCACAGGAGGCCGGAGATCCGGAGGAGCAGCCCGGAGGAGCAGCACGGAGGAGCAGCACGGAGGATCAGCCCAGAGAAGCAGCCCAGAAGAGCGGCCCTGAGGAGCGACTCAGCCCAGAGGAGGAGAAACCTGGACTGAAACGATGGATTTAAAACGGGGTCTCAGGACCACCAGCGGACAGAAGCGTTGCGTTTGTTGTTTTTGGTTGTTTTTGTTGTTTGATTTAGTTTTTAAGTGAGTGCAATGTTCTGTTTGTTTGTTCTTTTTTTAATGTAAAATAAAGGTTTTCTAAAAATCAAAAAAAATCTCTCTGAGGGGAGGGGAGGAGAGACAGAGATGATATTCACAAGCACATTAAGAAACGTGTATCTCTCTATCTCTCTCTCTGAGCGTGAGGACGGAGGTTGTGAGCTGAGAGCGGTGGTGTGTGAGTAAATGGTGGTTTTTGTCTGTTTTTCTTGTTGGTAGTGGTCGACAGAAGGCAGTGTGTGTTGTAGTGTGTGTGTGTGGGGTTATTGTGAGCAGCGTGCTAACGCGCGATGGATCTCAGCTGGTTGACTCGGGGACATGGCCTGAGAGTTGCACCGGTCTTCGCGTGCTCCGTGGAGGACTGCAGTCTGGCGGTGGGGCGGGTGGTGGGTCACGGCAGCGTGAAGTCCGCCGTCCACTTGAACAGCGCGGTCGTGATCTTCCTCGACAGCGTGGAGAAGGTGAGCACGGTCGCGGCTAAAAGCACGGTGCTGCCGCTGGTAACGCCGGCGGTGAGAGTCACGGTGGACAACGTGCCCCCGTTCATTAGGGACGAGGTGTTACTCGGAGAGCTGGCGAGGCACGGGAGGGTGGTGTCGGGGGTGAGAAAGGTCTCCTCGGGGTGCAGGTCTCCCCTGCAGAAGCACGTGATGTCGCACGGGAGGCAGCTCCTCATGGTCCTGAACAACAGGAGTGAGGAGCTTAACCTCGTAATCAGGACCAGAGTCGAGGGCTTTGACTATGTGCTGTTTGTGACCTCTGGAAACGGGAAATGTTTCCGGTGTGGACGAGAGGGGTATCAGGCCAGGGAGTGCCCAAGTAAGAGGACAGCTGAGCGGGACGCTTCTAGTGAAGTGGCTCCTGAGGGACAGAACCAGGAGGGTCCTGAGGGGGTCGGAGGGGACCGGCAGGAGGCACAGGGAGGACAGGGGGAGACGGGTGGGGCCCAGCAGGGTGAAGAGGGGGGCCGGGAGGGGCTGGGTGGGGCCCAGCAGGGCGAAGAGGGGGTTCGGGAGGAGCTGGGTGGGGCCCAGCAGGGTGAAGGAGAAGGGGCAGAGGTGGCCCAGAAAGTGGAGGAAGGGATGACAGAGGTGGTCCAGCAGGTGGGGGGTAGGGGGACAGAGGTGTTCCAGGAAGTGGAGGAGGAGAGGGCTGGAGTGTCTCAGCAGGTGGAAGAGGAGGGGGCAGGGAAGGAAAGATGTGGGCAGGATGCAGGTGTCGAGTGGTCAGACGGTGAGGTTGACATGGAGGAGGATGAGGAGAAGGGTCAGGCTCACCGTCTGAAGAGGAAGAGCATGGAGGATCGGGAAAGCTCACGGGCCAAGAAGGGAGCTTGGGGTAAGGGGGACGAGGAGTCTGAGTCCAGTATGGAGGAGGACTCCTTCTCTGAGGAAGGTGAGGAGCACCCAGACGTATACAGTGTGGACGAATTAAAAGGGTTTCTAGGCAGGACTAAGAACCAGAGGATTTTAATAGAGGATCAGTTCTCGGACTTGCCGAGACTTGTTAAGTCCATCCGGCTCCACATGGCCAATAAGGCCGTGAAGAGTTTTACCGATCGGGAGGGCTGGAGGTTGAGGAAGATTGCTGTTACTGTCGGTAAAGCGATTAAGGAGTATGAGGCATATTTGAAATGCAAGGGCCGACGTCCAGAGGACCGTACTGAGCGTACTGACGGAGGTGGCCGGTCCTGAACTGGGAGGCGTGTCGGCGGTGGTTTCCCTGCTACGAGGACGAGACGGAGGTGCTGCAGGACGAGGACGAGACGGAGAGGGACCACCTCTCAAATGTATTTGTTGTTCTATTTAGTTAATGTGTTTACAATGTGTGTGTTTGTTCGTATATTCGTTTTTTCATGTAAAATAAAGATTTTGTTAAAAAAAATCTCTCTCTCTGTGCATGCTGGGAGTTTGCATGTGTGAGCGTGTGTGAGTGAGTTGCTGAGTGAGCGGATCTTTTTTTCGAATTGTTTATTTCCCTTAGTTATGTATATTAATTTCATTTGGTTTATTGGTTGGGTTTCACCGTAGTTTGGGTTGTTGGTTGTGTATTTTTGTGGTAATTTGTGGGTTTTCTTTGGGTGTTTGTTTGTTTCCTGCCGGTGTCTCACCGGTCGGCGTCAGACGCAATGGTAAATGGAGACACGTTGTCCCACCTCACGAGGAAGCACGGCATTAAGATCGCGGCCGCTTTCTCGTGCAGCGTGGAGGACATCGGGATGGCTGTGCCCGAGGGTCGGGCACAGCAGCATTAAGTCGGCCGCGCGCATGAACGGCGCCGTGGTCATCTTCCTGGACCAGGTGGAGAAGGTGAACCGTGTGGTGGAGGCGGGCCTCACGGTGAACGATTTGTTTGTTCAGGTGTTTCCGTTAGTGCAAGCGGCTACTAGAGTCCTTGTATCTAATGTCCCTTCGTTCATCACCGACGAGTTCCTCAGCAGATAGCTCTCCAGACACGGGAAGGTGGTTTCCCCGATCAGGAAGATCTTGTCTGGGTGTAAAGATCAGTTGCTGAAGCACGTAGTGTCCCACCGCAGATACTTGTATATGATACTTAACATATACAGGCTGTGGCTGCGGCCGTGGCCGTATATACTCCATGCTGCACGGCTGTGGCTGCGGCCGTGGCGTCTGGGCGGCCCGTTCCGGCGCCGCGACGCAGGGTTGATGCTGCTGTGCCTGAGCTGAGTGTGAATGAGGGTGATGGTGGTGGTGGTAATAATGGTGGTGGTGGTAATGATGGTGAGGGTGATGGTGGTAATAATGGTGGTGGTGGTAATGATGGTGGTGGTGGTAATAATGGTGGTGGTGGTAATGATGGTGAGGGTGTCCAGAGCAACAGGGGGGAGGCTTTGGTTAAGGTGGGAAATGGTGAGGATGGAGGAGAAGAAAAGGAAATGGGGGGTAATGGTGCTGGGGAGAAGCCCGAGGAGGTAGCACAGCAGGTTGGTGAGGAAGTAGAGGTGGAGGAGGAAAGTGTAAGTGAGTGGGCTGAGCAGGTGGAAGAAGCGGAGATGGAAGTTGGGGATTTTAAAGTTGCCTCAAAGAGGAAGAAGCGGGCCCAGAGGGCAGGCTGTGGCACCAAGGCCAGCAAGGTGGGGGAAGCCAAGGAGACAGGTCGGGGGCAGAGGCAGTCAGACAGCAGTGACGAGGAGGTGTCTGACAGCAGCAATGCTCCTGTGGTTTTAACTAGAAGTCAGCAACAAAAAATGTACACGGCAGAAAAAATTTAGATTTTTTTACAACGAACAAAAGGCAGGAAAGGAGTCAACGTTTTTGACTTTCCTAACCTAAGCTTATTTTATACCTCAGCCAGACACCACATGAGCCGAAGGGAGGAGTCCGGCTTCACTGAGCAGGAGGGTTTTAGATTGAGAAAAATTGCCACCAAAATAAAATAAATGATGGATAAGGGTGATGCCGAAAGCTCCAATGTGTGTTTTAATTAATTTATTGTTTTTTGTTTGTGTTTTAAACATTTTTCTTTTAATGGATACTTTCAGAGTCGGAACTTTAAATGTTAATGGAGCCAGGGATGTTAGGAAGAGAACATCTATTTATGAATTTAAAAAGATGAAAGGTATTGATGTTCTCTTCCTACAAGAGACCCACAGCGACAGAACCAACGAGGCCGACTGGAGGAGGGAGTGGGAAGGGGAAGTCCTCCTGAGTCACCACACAAACCTCAGTGGAGGAGTGGGCTTCCTCTTCTCCAGGTCTTTTATCCCGGTTTCACTGGAGGTTAAACACATCATCGAGGGGAGGTTGTTTTTAGTTAAAGCACGGTTCAACCTTTTTACTGTTGTTTTTATCAATGTGTATGCTCCAGCAACCGGTGCAGAGAGGAAGCTGTTTTAAAAAAAAATTAATGATGTTTTAAATGGCTGTGCCTCGGAGGATTTTTTATTCTTGGGGGGGGGGGGGGGGGGGGGGGGATTTTAACTGTACGGATGATGAAGATGAGTTAAAGGACCATAATCATACAGAGCCACATCCAGCTTCACAGCAGGTTCTGAGGAGGCTGGTCCATTCTCATGGCCTGGTGGATGTGTGGAGAAGGATGCATGCCGACTGCCGATAGTACACACACTTTAGGGAGGGGAGGATCTTTTTAAGCACCATTTTAATATTTTTAAAATGTGCAGTATTGTTCCTGCTGGTTTTACTGATCATTCTTTGCTTTTATGTCATGTTTGTATTAGAAACATTTTACCCAAGAGCCCGTATTGGCATTTTAATTCAGTTTTAACTTTTGATAAAAATTTTAGAGAGGTTCTTATTTATTTCTGGGATGTTTTTAGGCTGAGGAAGAGCGATTTTAGCAGTCTTAGGCAGTGGTGGGACCATGGTAAGATTGAGATTAGGCTTCTTTGTCAGCAGCATACTTTCAACGTCACCCGAGACATCACCAGATCTATGAAGGACCTGGAGACTGATATAGTGGACCTAGAGAGTTTGAGTGAGTCCACAGGAGATCGAGGACATATTGAAGTCCTCAAAGGAAAAAAGATGGCTCTGGCCGACTTGTTAGACGTTAAAGTTCAGGGTGCACTGGTCAGGTCCCGATTCCAAACCATCACGGAGATGGACACTCCCTCTAGCTTCTTCTTCGGCCTGGAGAGGAAGAGTGGGCAGAGGAGGGTAATCCACTCACTGTTAGGAGACGCAGGGCAGCCAGTTGTGGAACCAAGCCAGATCAGGAGGCGAGCGGTGGACTTTTACTCCTCCCTGTATACCAGTGAGTACAGAGAGGAGGAGTCATTAATGGAGGGGTTCTGTGGGGAGCTGCCTCAGGTCTCTGAGGAGACCAATGAGGAGCTCTGCAGGCCCATAAGCTGAAGGCCGCCTTGCAGGGCATGCAGGGACAGCGTACTCCCGGCCTTGATGGCCTCCTTGCCGAATTCTATAAAGCCTTCTGGGACATATTTGCGAGGGACATCTTGGATGTTTTTAATGAGAGTCTGGCCTCTGGTTCAATGCCGATGTCCTGCCGGAGCGCAGTGATAACACTCCTGCCAAAAAAAGGAAACCTGCAGGACATCGGAAACTGGCGTCCTGTGTCTCTGCTGTGTGTGGATTACAAGCTTCTGTCCAAAGTCTTCGCCTCCAGGCTGAGGGAAGCTATGGAGCAGGTCATCCATCGGGACCAGACCTATTGTTTACCCGGCAGGTCCATGGTAGACAATGTCTACCTCATTCGGGATGTTTTGGAGGTCTCCGGCTCGTTGGGTATTAACACTGGTCTGATTTCTCTAGATCAGGAAAAGGCTTTTGACCGCGTTGAACACAACTTCCTCTGGAAAGTCATGGGGAAGTTTGGGTTCAGCGCTGGCTTCATAGCTAAGATCAAGGTGTTGTACAATGAGGTTGAGAGTGTGCTGAAGATAAACGGCAGTCTGTGTGCTCCTTTTAGATTGGGTAGAGGGGTCCGGCAGGGTTGTGCTCTGTCCGGGATGCTCTATGCACTCTCCCTGGAGCCCCTCCTCATCAAGATACGCTCTACCCTGCAAGGACTGGTTTTACCTGGTTTTAATGAGAAAATGATTTTATCGGCTTATGCCGACGATATTGTTGTTTTTATTAAGGACCAGAGGGATGCAGACCTTTTAACCAACATCGTAGAAGTGTTTAGCAGGACATTGGCAGCGAGGGTGAGCTGGAAGAAAAGTGAGGCCCTCGCTGTCGGTGAATAGTGTGGCGGCCTCCCAGTCCTTCCCCATAAACTAGTGTGGAGGAAGTACGGTTTTAAATATCTTGGGATGTATCTCGGACAGGAAAACGTGGTCCAAAAGAATTGGGAGGGCGTCACAGAAAAGATTGAGGGAAAACTTTCCAAGTGGAAGTGGCTGCTCCCTCAGATGTCTTTTAAAGGTAGAGTACTGGTTTTAAATAATCTTATCGCATCCCAGCTGTGGCACCGCCTAACATGCCTAGACCTTCCCTCAGGCTTTCTAGCCAACATACAAAAAAAATGGTGGATTTTTTTTGGGAGGGTCTACACTGGGTGCCACAAGGGGTGCTGTTTTTAGCCAGAGAGGAGGGGGGACAGGGCCTCGTCCACCTGACCAGCCGGACAGCCACTTTTAGAATACAGTTTGTCAAAAAATACCTGACTAGTCCGGAGTTTTTAATGTGGAGAGATGTGGCCAGCTGCATCCTCAGACGTGCCAACAACTTGGGGCTGGATACTGCTCTGTTTTTAATTCTAGCTTTTTAAAGTTAAGTGGGCTGCCTCCGTTTTATCAGGGTGTTTTTAAGTCGTGGGCCCTTTTTACTCGTGAAAGATGCCCACAGTCTAACTCTCTGTACTGGTTGTTGAGAGAACCATTGATTCACAGGGCCAAGCTGGACATCAGCAGCAGCGTCACCCCTGGACTGATGGGGGCGCTGCTGAGGTCGCGGACCCTGTGCCTACAGCAGCTAGTGGATGCAGTGGGGCCGACGCTGAGCGACCCCCCGGCCCTGGGCGCTCTGCTGGGTCTGCATTCTGTCCAGGTGGCGAGGAGGCTCCTGGAGCTGTGGAGGCAGAGGCTGACCGGGAAGGAGAAGAGCCTCCTCATGGACTACAGCCAAGGACAAATCGAGCTGGACCCTGCAGACCCTTTCCCCGAGATCTCCCTGAGCCCAGGGCTAGGGGAACTCACCGGCCCCCTGCTTGCTACGACGTGTCCGGAAGCATTGACATTACACAGAGCGGACAAGAAGACTGTGTATTTTAATTGTGTCAAGAGCACAAACAGGTCCGGACTGTGCAACAGGCCTCCCACTGTGTGGTCAGAGAGACTTGGACAAGGCGGACCTGGCCCACAGTGGAGGATTTTATATAAACCTCCCCTCAAGAAACGAACGGCCGACCTCCAGTGGAGGATTTTACACGGTGCTGTCGCCTGCACCGCTTTTATCTCTGTTATTAATCCCGCTGTCCTGAGCTGGTGCCCCTTCTGTGACCTTCGTGAGACTATCTACCATGTTTTTACTGAGTGCAAGAGACTTTCAGGTTTCTTCACTCTTTTAACATTGTTTTTTAGTCTTTTTAATGTGTTTTTTACTGAGAAGGTTTTTATCATGGGAGCTGCCTACAAAAAGGCAGAAAAAGAAAAGTGGCAGCTCCTCAACTACCTTTCTGGGGAAGCTAAAATGGCCATTTATTTAACGTGGAAAAAGAGAGTGGAGAACAGGGAGGGGCAGGAGGCCAGGGCAGTGTGGCTCTGCAACATCAGAGCCAGACTCTGGCTGGAGTTCCGTTTTTATAAGCACATTGGAGACTTGGATGCTTTTAAACAACGTTGGTGTTTTAAAAACCTTGTTTGTTCTGTTGTGGAAGAGGAGCTGGTGTTTGCGCAGTTTTTTATCAGATGATTTATTTATTTTTAACAAAACCTGTGATTTAAAAAAAAAAAAAAAAAACACAATGTAAAATTATGAATGTGTGAATAAAGTGTTTTTCAAAAATCCCCCAAAAAATCTCTCTCTCTCTCTCGTAATAATAAACTAATGCATATGATAAAGAATAGATATATAACAAAGCCAATCCTACTTGTATACTTCACATACAGACTATATCCCAGAAAAGGGGGAAAACACTTTTTTGGGTTGTTTGTTGTTGCTACAGCACCACTACTTCTGTGCTATTTGCATAAATAATAACCTCAATACTAAATTGAAATTGAAATATGTCCCTGCTAATACCAGATCAAATTCAAGGTTTTTATTGATAAATTTGATGTTAGATGATCAATTTAGGTCATAGATAGATTATGTCTGTCTATTCTAACTCCTAAATCACTATTATAATACTGGAAAGACGCTATTGCTTACTGCCTTGAGAGTGTGTGTGTGTGTGTGTGTGTGTGTGCGCTCACATTGCTGCAGGAAGTCCCAGTGCTTGTCCCACTTCTCAGACAGCTCATATTGCTTAGCAACCACCTTGTGCAGCCTCTCCTTGATCTGGGAATCAAAATGAGTGACATCAGAATCTTAAAAACTTAAAAGCAGCGAGTCAAAACTTGAACAATGTTTCAAGAATGTCTTAAAGAAATAAAAACATGGATGACCTGTAACTTCCTGATGTTAAACTCAGACAAAACTGAAGTTATTTTACTGGGCCCTGAACACCTCAGAGATCAATTATCTGGTGATGTGGTTTCTGTAGATGGCATTTCCCTGGCATCCAACACCACTGTAAAGAATCTCAGCGTTATCTTTGACCGAGACTTGTCCTTTAACTCCCACGTTAAGCAAATCTCAAGGACTGCATTTTTTCATCTACGTAACATTTCAAAAATCAGGCACATCTTGTCTCAAAAAGATGCAGAAAAGCTGGTTTACGCGTTTGTTACTTCCAGACTAGATTACTGCAACTCCTTATTATTAGGCTGCTCTAATAAGTCTCTTAAGTCCCTACAGTTGATCCAGAATGCGAAGTAGAGAGGAGGGGGGGGCGGGGCGCATCAGCAGTGCCAACGCGGGAGGCCGGCTCATCAGACACCGACAGGTCCAATGGACCCTATGAGATGTGACAAAGACTCCGGGGAGGAAGCAGAGTTAATAAGGTGCAATGGTGAGATGTAAATTCATCCATAAGGAGAGAGAGAGAGGAGATAGGTACTCAGTGTAATCCTAAAACATCCCCCAGCAGCCTATAAGCCTATAGCAGCATATCAAGGGGCTCGACCAGGGCAAACCTGATTCAGCCCTAACTATAAGCGCTATTAAAGAGGAAAGTCTTAAATCTATTCTTGAATGAGGTGACTGTGTCTGCCTCCTGGACTGAAAGTGGAAGCTGGTTCCATAAAAGAGGAGCTTGATAACTGAAGGCTCTTGCTCCCATCCTACTTTTTAGGACTCTAGGAACCACAAGTAGCCCCGCATTTAGTGAGCGCAGCTCTCTAGTGGAGCAATATGGTACTACAAGCTCCTTAAGATATGATGGTGCATCACCAATCAAGGCTTTGTAGGTGAGGAGAAGAATTTTAAATGTGATTCTTGATTTTACAGGGAGTCAGTGCAGAGCAGCTAATACAGGAGTCATGTGATCTCTTTTCTTAGTTTTTGTGAGTACACGAGCTGCAGCATTCTGGATCAACTGGAGGGATTTAAGAGACTTATTAGAGCAGCCTGATAATAAGGAATTGCAGTAATCTAGTCGAGATCCGAGATTCTTTACAGTGGTGTTGGATGCCAGGACAATGCCATCTACAGAAACCACATCACCAGATAACTTTTTGCAGGTCATCCAAGTTGCAGGTCATTCATGTTTTTATGTGAGTTGGTTGGTCTCCTCTGGTTTGATTGATAGATACAATTGAGTATCATCTGCATAGCAATGAAAGTTTATGGAGTGTTTCCTGATAATATTGCCCAAAGGAAGCATATATAAGGTAAATAAAATTGGTCCAAGCTCAGAACCTTGTGGAACTCCGTGATTAACGTTGGTGGTCATTGAGGCTTCATCGTTTACAAATACAAATTGAGATCGATCTGATAAATAGGATTTAAACCAACTTAGTGCGGTACCTGAAATGCCAATCGACTGATCCAGTCTCTGTGATAGGATGTCATGATCAATGGTGTCGAACGCAGCACTAAGGTCTAACAAAACAAGTACAGAGATGAGTCCTTTATCTGATGCAATTAGGAGGTCATTTGTGATTTTCACCAGTGCTGTCTCTGTGCTGTGGTGTTTTCTAAATCCTGACTGAAACTCCTCAAATAAACTATTCTGATGTAGGAAGTCACACAATTGATTTGCGACTACTTCAGGTCCATTCATACATTGTCATATTCATGTAATGTGTTTATGTAACTTTGTAAATGCTGTTCATTCTGTACACATGACATCTATTGCTTCTGTTCATCCGGGGAGAGGGATCCTCCTCTGTTGCTCTCCTGTTTCTTCCCTTTTCCCCTGTCAAAGGTTATTTTTGGGGAGTTTTTCCTGATCCGATGTGAGGTCCTGGGACAGGGATGTCGTATGTGTACAGATTGTAAAGCCCTCTGAGGCAAATTTGTAATTTGTGATATTGGGCTATACAAAATAAACTGAATTGAATTGAATAGAATAGAATGTGACCAGGTACTATTGTGTATATTTAGAGCATGTGCCTAGTTTTTTGTTTGAGTTCAGTTTTTGTAGTTTTATTTTGTAATTCATGTGTGAGTTGGCTGCTGCAATTTCATGTCTGGTCTGATTGTCTTAAAATGGAAATATGAATATAATGTGTAAATAACTGTAATGCACTGCTCCAGATTATTACCTGAAGTTCATAATCATTTTCATGTCTCCTGATCTCACCTCTTCAGCTGCTGGGTTTCGAGCAGCCAGCAGAGTTTTGCCCATCTCGATACACTCCAGGGTGCTCCGGGTGCGAGCCTCCACTTCGCTCTGCAGACTCTGGTGGTAATTCATCAGCACCTCCACTGAGGACACGTCCCTGCAGGACCCATAGAGAGCAGAAACTCAGCTTGTTTGTTTACTAGTACGTCAGAGAAACCTTGAATCACATCTTTAGTCTCAAGTGTGGAGAGATGAGGGGGCTTATTAGCAGAAATAAGTTTTCATTAATGTATAACCCCCTGAAACTAAGAATCTCTGTTTTCGTTAGATTAGAATTGGCCCTTCATATCTATGTAGATAGCGGGTCCGTTTCACAGAGTCCGCCATGTTTCTACAGCAGCCTTGAAGTTAAAAATGTGCTACCTCCAGCTGCCAGCTGAATTCCATTGATCCTAATGTAGTGTTATACTGCGGTAAGGAAGGCCTCTGAGGGTTTTTGGCCTCGTTGACATTACCAAAGTTGAGGGAGGAGTGAGCGGAGGGGTGAGCAGTATTTAGTCGGTTGCAATCTGCAACCTCACCACTAGATGCCACCAATTCCCAAACACTGTCGCTGTAAGATTAAAAACATCTGCTAAAATGTATTACTTATTTCTGTTGTTTTAAATAGCCCTGCCTTGTCAGATCACAAGTTACATTGCAATATAATATATTCTTTGCTGAAAACAAGTTTTAATATATAGAATATTTAGGTTTTTATTTCTCATCAGAACATTTTCTGTTTTAGATAACTGTCTCTTTACCGTACAGTCACATTCAACCAAATTTGGATCCAGAGTCGTGACGCAAACAAGGTGAACAACACATAACAAGGTCTAAAAGGACACGCCCTCTTTGGTGTAAAACATACAGCATGTTATAACTTGATTTCGATACCTGGGCTTCTCTCCTGTCCCTATCTGACAGATGATCGATTCCATCCACATGATCTGATCTCGGACCATGCTGAAGAACCTCAGCTTGTCCGTCTCGGTGGTGATCTGCACTCGACACTCCTCGCAGGACGTCAGCAGCTCTTTCCACAACTGCATCACCTCATGCTCGCGACACGCGATGGCTTCAGCCTTCTCGCCGGCATAGACCGTCCTGAGCTGGGCCGCGCTCTCCTGCAGCTGACGCACCTACAAGAGAGGGGGGAGCGGATTTTAGTGAGACGCTAATAAGCCCGAGGGAGGAAGAAACAGAAATAAAAAGACAAAACAGAAAAGAGGGTGTTTTCCAAATGACGCACTAAACACAGCTGCTCGGACAGCTTTGTTTAGTCAGGGCCAAATGGTACAGGCTCTGTCACTGGAGTTGACACGGAGCAGCTGTGATTTCATTTCGTTCTACAGTAAAATGTAACACTCTTTTCTTTGTTCCCCAGGTGCACGACAGAGACTAGATGAAGCTAAATTAAATGCAGAGTAAGACGGTAGTTTTGCCATTAAATGCAGACTCAGACTCACAAATAGCCAGATATATTTTCCTACCAATCAATATTCAGTTCTATTTCAAAATCAATTTGAGATTTTAGAGTGTACAAAGAGACATGAAAACAATACTGGTGAATGCTATGTTACTGATTTTCCTACATGAGTCTCCAGCTGAGTGAACACTGAAGCAGATCATGTTACATGCTGTCTGGTAATGTGTATGCTGCTGTACCTGCGTGACCAGCAGCTGAATGTCCTGTTCGAAACTCTGCAGGAGTCTCTGCAGGGTGCTGGTGTTGGCAGTGCTGCCCTGACGAGCCCGAACCTCTGGTAGCCGTCGGTGCTTGTCCTCGATCTGGGCCAACGCCTGAAAAAGAAGAATACGAAGCCGTACAGTGCTTTCATGTATGCAGTGTGTGGTCCACTGAAACACTTTTTTTTTGCCTTTCTAAACCACAGTGAAGGCCTTGGTTACAGTAAGCTAAGGTAAAACATGTCTTCTTGCACCAGAACATGGTTGTATTTAAGATGTATGAAGACATAAGCAGGTCAGTCTAAATTAATCTGATCCTTTAAAATAAAAATCTGTTCAAAAACTGAAAATAATTCCCTTTATTTGTTGGATTATGTATGGTACATGTGTTGCATAGGATAACCCCTCAGAGATCAATAAGGTAGAATAATTGCACCATATGGATCTATAGCGCAAGTTCAGACAGGAAGACCATGCCCCTCAAGCCCGCCATTTATTCCTCATGTCTGCCAATCATTCCTCACACATGCTCACTCATTGATTACTTGCTGTCATTATTCTGCTCATTCAAGTTCATTGTTTCAATCATGACACCAGCTTCGCAGATCAGCTGATCCCCTCTATCCAATAAGCACACGGAAACAATGACATAGTTAGCCAACCATCTTGCTGCTGTCTCATTTAAATATGACTGTCTCTCTACCTTCAGTTCATTCATGCTGCGGTTACCCCTCCACCTCCGCCCAGTCTTCATCAGATCCATCAGCTTCATCAACTCATCATTCTATCAGCTCATCACCACCAGGTCTGGACTCCACGGGGGGATCTATCTCGTTGCTGATCGGGGTGTCGGCCCTCAATACAAATCTCCTCGTGGAGTCCAAGCGCCAAAGACTCTGAGACTTCATCATTTCATATCATGTTAACTATAAACATGCATCCTTTCTTTATCTAACTGGTCTCTCCCTGATTGAAATAATATGTCCCTATAGGGTGAAGAAAATACCATATCATATCTATCTTTTGTCCCGTTGCCCCTTACCTCTCTGCAGTCAGAGAAGAACTTGTGCAGCTGGTGTGAGGCGGCGAGCATCTGCGCCCGGGTCTCCATGAGCTCCAGCAGGTCGGCCCAGGCCTCGTTCACCCCGTCCTTCCACTCGGCGATGGTGGCGGCCTCCGAGTGGCCGTAGTCGATGAGCTCGTCCACCATCTGGTTGACGGCCGTCACCCGCTCCTGCCCCACGCTGCCCGTCTCTGTTGCGAACTCTGTGAACTTCTCCTGCAGGACCTGGAGGTGTGTCGGGGAGGAGGTAAGAAGGGGAAAGGAGTCAATTCTCCATGTCCTCCTAGGTGGGTTGATTATCCACAAATACATTAGCTGCTGTAAATAAATAAATACTAATTTAAGTTGGTATAATTAACAGCTGGTTTTTGGTTTTCAACTTTATAAAAAGTGTTTCTTCAATCAATTAATTCGCATGCCCCGTCTGTCGACACACTTACGGTGACATGCTCGTAGTCTTGACCCAGTTCCGGCGAGCTGGCGACCACCTCCCTCTGAGCGATCCACTGCTCCAGCTCATCCACCTCCCTGTTGAGCTGGTAGAGCCAGTATTGCTGCTCCAGGCGGCTCTTCCTCTCCTCCACCAGGTCCTTCAGAGACACGTACAGACGGTCGATCTGCGACTGACGCTTGCTGATCTGCTCGCTGTGGAAGAAGAGAGGTGTGTCAGGGCAAGTGCATAACAAAATTAATCAGGGACTCTCAGTGACCCGCTTTATAAAGATTACACCTTTTGAATCCTCGGTAGGAAACCCGTCTGCGTGTTGCAGCAGAAATCCAGATTCGTCAGACCAGTTTTTTCCTTCTACTGTCTGGCTTCAGTCAGCCTGTGCCCACTGAAGCCTCATTTCCTTGTTCTTAGATGACAAGAGTTGAACCCGATGTGGTACTGTAGTAGCACACAGGCACCTCTCCGCACATTATATAGCCTGATTATTTTAGTTACTGCCGCCGTCCTTACAGCGTGAACCATTCTGGCCAGTCCTTCTGTGGTGGCATGGGGCGTGGTTAGGCCCACCTGCAGGGGGGGGAGTGGGGGAGTGGCTCAGGGAACAGGTGCCGGGAAGTAAACATCTAGTATGTCAGAGTATACATCTAACATGTATGTATGTCTAGTATACATACTAGACATCTAGTATACATACTAGACATCTAGTATGTCTAGTATATATCTGTAAACATCACACAACGTGTGCTCATTCCTTGCTGCTGGGGGGTGGAAACCCGGGGATTGTGACAGGACGTGTTACACCTCCTATTAAAAGAAGTGTTTTTCGTCAACAAAACTGATGCTCACTGGATGTTTTTGTTTTTGTTTTGCACCATTCTCTGCAAACTTTAGATGCAGTTTTTGAAATACTCAAACCACTCTTCTGATACAGACACTAGTTACACAGATGGAGTCACTTGGATCGCATTTCTTCCCGATTCTGAAATATTGTTCTCAAACAGAAACTTTGGACCACGTCTGCATGCTGTAAGAGTGTGTGTGTGTGTGTGTGCGTGTGTGTGTGTGTGTGTGTGTGTGTTTACATGCTCACCAGTCTGGATGGCCCATCTCCAGCAGCTGTCGACATTGCTGTGACAGCAGGCCGACGGTCTCGGCGTAGTCCTCGATGGTCTGTTCCAGGACCAGGTGTTTCTTCAGCAGCTGCAGTGTGCTCGGCTCGTCCTGTTGGGAATAAGACAAGAAACACACACAAGGAAGAGTTTCACTTTCAAATGCATAAATGCTCGAGGTATAAGTCTGCGTAAAGAGGGACGAGTCATGCTCCGATTCGGGTCCTTCAAAACTACATGATTATTAAAGTATTGCTGATGATTTCAGTGTCAATCAGGGTGGTTATAATAACGGACATTTTATGCACACGCACTTTCCCCTTCTCCTCGTTCATCATGTGCAGCTCCTGCTCGCTCAGCCAGGCCTCCACCTCGGCCGTGTCGAAGTAGTACTGCTGGGCCTGGTACATGGCGTCCAGGATCAGCTGCCTTCGCTCGGTTTCGGCCCAGAGCAGAGCCCACAGCTGGGCCAGCTGGTCGTAGCCCGCCCTGACGCAGTTGGCCTCCGGGCTGCGTATGGAGGCGATGATCCCCGCCCTCTCCAGGACATCGTCGATCCGGCTCCTGTGGCCCTGCAGCTCCCTCTGAAGGGTCTGGAAGAGAGACACGGGGCAATGAGGTGACTGGTTTGATCTTGATCTATTGTACTTCCTGGGAGAGGAATCCCTCCTCTGTTACGCTCCCTTAGGTCCCCCAGCTCCCTTTTTGGGGAGAGTTTTTCCTTTTCCAATGCAAGGGTCCACAATTTATACTGTACATGTAAATTGTGGTTGTAAATTTTCCGGATCTGAGGCAAAATATTAGATTTTAAGTTGTATTAATAAATTGAATTGAAATATAATCTTTTTCTCTGTTGTTTAACACAGACTGATAATAAGACACTTTTGTACAGGAGCAAGATAATTCCAGTACCTAATAAGGTGGGTGACCGGGTATGGAGGGCTTTTCTGCTAGCTATTCAGATTTTCTACCTGGTTCTTCTTCATGAGCTGCTGGACTGCCTGCAGAGAGGAGCCATGCTCCTGAGACATGGCCATTGGGAGGCGCTCCTGGATCCACAACTACAACCAAAACAAGATGACACAGTCAACACTTTGCACACATGTACATCTCATTACCCGTGGGTGAATCTGTGTATCTAATTAAATTATAGAGATATCCAAATTCTTGTTTGGACGACAACAGGTTTAAACATTAACATCCCGTTTATTGTGTTTAAGATTATGTGCGTGTTGGGGAATGACGGTCACACTCACAATCTCATCCTCCAGGTCTCGTCCGACTTGGTGAACTTCCTTCGACGCCAGCAGGATGCGCCGTCTCTCCTTCAGTGGCTCGATCAGACGCACCATCCTGGCCTCCACAACAGCTTGGCGGCCAGCAACCGTCTCCTTGATCTGCGTCTGCTGCGGGATAGAGGCCACCTGCACCTGGAGCTGCCCCACCTCCTTATACCACACCTCCATCTGATTCTCCATGGTCTGAGGGGGAGGAGGAGGATCACGACGAAAGTTAACAAAACGGGAGGAGGGAATGTGTTGAAATGTCACTGTTTGTGGCCCTTCCAAAAAGACAGGGGAACACAATCACCATAAGAATATATTAATAATTTGTTACTTGTAAAAATAACAAAAAACTACAATTATATAATTGCATCTATCATTAATTTTCTTATACATGCTGATATATCTCGTGTTCAGTTCACTGAAATGTCATTAATTCATAACAGATGGACAGGAGAGCGGAGACGAGACTGAAAAAAACCCAGAAGAGCGAATGAATAACTAACAGACATGAAGTGTGGAGAGGTTCACTGTACCCCTTGCCAGGATGGATGCTGGGCAGTGGAGCTTGGTTTGGAGTTATGACGATGAGGTAAAGCAGTGCTAATGGCGCCTGTTAAAGGAAGCTGTATGTGGAATGCTGTTGGAGAGGAGAGTGAGAAATGTCCGGTGAAACGATGAAGTAATGAAAGGATGAATCTGTGCCGGCTGTGGAAAGACTCTGACTCCTCTAAACCATTTCAGTTAGGACGGCAAGTGACGAGTTACATCCCAATATCACTGCAGCCTTTGAAGAGACACACAATTTTACCCAAAGGGGTTTCTGGTTATTTGTGTTTTTTAAATCCTACGTACATGTAGCTTTTTCAGCTGCTTGTTGACAGTGGTAAGGTCCTGTCCCTGGTCCACATAGGCTAGCTGACCCTCCAGCTGGCCCAGTCTCTGGTCCAGGCTTTCGTAGCTCTGCACCAGCAGGTCGGCCTTGTTGGCCTCAAAGAGCTGGCGGGCTTTGGCCTGGGTGGTGCTCTCCAGGTCCTGCCAGCATTCCCTGATCTCCTCTAGCTTCCTCCGGACCACTGCGCTGAGCTCCGGCTTCTCCTGGATCAGCTGCTGGCCCTCCTGGATGGACGGGAGAGAAACGGAAGAGCGGTAAGACAGGGGTCAGACTTTTCATGTTTTAAAGGGGGGACCATTAAAGGCGATAATGACACACAGATCAGGGTATAATCCCCTGACACGGGATTCCCGGCGATACGCATCCAAACTGTTTCCCGTTTCCTCAGAATGGGAAAACAGGAACAAATAGTAACATTACAAGTGTACTTGTATATCGTTTTGCTAGCCCTACGACCACTCAAAAGCTCTTTTAAAAACACGTCATTGCCATTCACATCCATTCATTGTTCTTAAAGCCAGCACGTTGATTGGGCCGTTAGGATTGCTTCACATTCAACCGACTGTACTGGCTTGGATGCACATTACACACTATTTGAAATGTAAACATTTAGACGTATTTTCACTTTCTTCTCATTGACTTTAATAGTATGTGTAACACCCTGTGTGCTTCCAGTGTGTGTCTTCCCAGTGTGTCATTCCTTTCACCTGCCCTCAACCACTCCCCTGCCTCCCGTGTGTTTCCTGATTGTTTATGCCCTACACCTGTGGTTTCCTCTCATATATCTATATAGATATATAGATATACTGTATATATCTATATATTTATATAATACGACCAATGCATTTCTATTGCAGCTGAAGTTAAGCCTTGAAAACAAATATGTTTCCCAGGAAAATATGAATAACTGATACGGACCATGTAATGAGTGAACATGGAGAGAAGACATACAAGCATATACAACACTTCAGGTACATAAAATGTACTTAAACTAACAAGTGTCACTGTCATGCCCTCCTCCTCACCTGCCTACTAGGCTCTCTCTTTCTCCCTCTCTCTCTTGGTGTGTAGGTGGTGTGGCTAATTGCTGATGTGAACCTGGTGTGCTGGAGTTGGGGCTCGATTGACCAGCTGCCTTCAAAAGCTCCACTCCTGCTCTCAGTCTGCGCCGGACTATAGACTCAGTTCAAGTTAGCTCTAGCTGCCGCTAAAACGTAACTATTTAGATTCTGAAAACGTCCTGTTGATCCCATGTCATAACCGTGCCTGTCTTCTTGCTCAGGACCAGCAGCTGGATTATTGCCCCGACTCCAGCTCCAGAGTTCTGCTTGCCTGCCTGTCTACCTGCCTGCTTACGTTATTGGACATTTCCAATAAACCTCAGTGACTTTACTCCTGTCTCAGCCTCTGTGTCCAAAACCTGGCCCCTTAACAGTCACGCCATAATCATCGTGCAATATTAAACATAACCTGTTATGACAATAAGGTCACTGCCAACCTCAATCAGCGAATCTGTGTCTCCACAGAGCACTTGGGAAGTATGAACATAATCTTTAAGCGTTGTTGTGTTAATCACTTTGTCCTCATCACTATGCAAATGTGTGCCAAATGGTACTCCAAAAGCTAATCGGCTCTGACAGCATGAGACGAAGGTTTCTTTCAGGTGACTTTCGACCAATGAACCGTGTTTATTCAACACACAAAAGGAACTGCTGGGTGTACAAAGAACAAAATAATACCTATAAAATGCACAATGGAGGGTGCAAAATAGACCAGAGATGACACAAGGCTGCAGCTAGTTAAGTCTTTCCATTTGAAAATGTTTTTTTTAAATTATTTTAAACGATTTGCAATTTCAACAAACTAATCAGTTGACCCCACAACACTGAAAATGAAGCACTGAAATTAGAGCTGCAACAGTTATTTGATTAATTCTTCAGAAAAATGATTTGGTGGGAATTTAAATCTATTAATCCTAAATAATTTTGAAGCTGGTTTGAGCATCTCAATTGTGAATACTGTCTGTTCTTCACAAGGAGGCATACATCCAGAATCTGGTCTCTTTTCTCTGTTTAAGCAGAACCACAAATATTCATTGTGTCGGGATAATTATGTGCAGACAAAGTGGGACTGGGATGTGTGTGTATGTAAGAGATTAAACCTTGTCGTATTGAAATGACTTACCCCAGACTCCCCTTCCCCCTTCTCTCTCTCCGTCCTCTCTTTTTCATATTTCTGCCCCCCTTTGCACACGCACACAAAATTATGAACACCTGCTCCCTTTCTTTATTTTGCCTTCCCCCATCCAATTGTAATTTGTATTTTGCTGCCTGTTTTTTACGTGTTGAGAAAAGAAATAGAGAAAACAAAGAAAAAAACACACACACATTTATATATACACGCATATATATTTCTGTGTGTGTATATATATATATATATTTTTTTTTACATATATTCATCACTCTTTTAGATGAAGAATTTAACAATATGGCTGCTACTGCCTGTACATGTAAAAACAGGATTGACATTAACATTAACTAATTAATTAGCTTAATCTCCTTCTATGAATCGCCACCTTAACGTGGTGGAGGAGTTTGAGTGGCTCAGTGATCCTGGGAGCTATGTTGTCCGGGGCATCAGCCCCTGGTAGGGTCTCCCAAGGCAAACAGGTCTCGGGGGAGAGCCCAGACTAAGAGCGGTTCAAAAAACCCTGATGAATAGCAGCCCACGGTCTGAAGCTACCTTGCCCGGACAAGGGAAACCGGGCACCCTCCCGGAGCCAGACCCAGGAGGGGAGCTCGTCGGCGAGCGTCTGGTGGACGGGCTTTCGCCCATGGGGCCCAGTTGGGCTCAGCCCGAAAAAACAGCATGGAGCAGCAGTCACCCTGTGGACCCACCACCCGCAGGGAAAATTATCGGGGTCGGGTGCTATGTAGACCGGGCGGCGGGCCAGGCGGGAGACCTGAGCGGGCCGATCACTGGTGGCATAGACTAGCTCTAGGGACATGGAACGTCACCTCACTAGCGGGGAAAGAGCCGGAGCTGGTGCAGGAGGTGGAGTGGTACCAGCTAGATATAGTTGGGTTCACCTCCACGCACAGCATAGGCTCTGGAACCAAGCTCCTGGAGAAGGGTTGGACTTTGTCCTTTTCTGGAGTTGCCCAGGGTGAGAGGCACCAGGCGGGAGTGGGGATACTCACGAGCCCCCGGCTGAGCGCCGCTGTGTTGGAGTTTTCCCCGGGGAACGAGAGGGTCGCCTCCCTGCGCCTACGGGTTGCGGGGAGAAAGGCTCTGACTGTTGTTTGTGCTTATGCGGCCTTCTTGGAGTCGGTGGGAGGGGTCCTGGAAAGGGAGGGGTCCTGGAAAGGGCCCCGCCTGCCGACTCCATAGTTCTCCTGGGAGACTTCAACGCTCACGTGGGCAATGACAGAGAAACCTGGCGGGGCGTGATTGGGAGGAACGGCTTGCCCGATCTGAACCCAAATGTTTTTTTGTTGTTGGACTTCTGTGCTAGCCACAGTTTGTCCATAACGAACACCATGTTCGAACATAAGGTGGCTCATAAGTGTACCTGGTACCAGAACACCTTAGGCCGGAGATCAATGATCGACTTTGTAATCGTATCATCGGATCTGCGGCCGTATGTCTTGGACACTCGGGTGAAGAGAGGAGCAGAGCTGTCAACTGATCACCACCTGGTGGTGAATTGGATCAGATGGCGGGGTAGTCGGCTAGAAAGACCTGGCAAGCCCAAACGTGTATTGAGGGTGAACTGGGAACGTCTGGCAGAGGATCCTGTCCGGGAGGTCTTCAACTCCCACCTTCGGAAGAACTTCTCACAAATCCCAAGGGAGGCTGGGGACATGAAATCCGAGTGGACCTTGTTCAAAGCCTCTATTGTGGACGTGGCTGCTCGGGGCTGTGGCCGGAAGGTCATCGGTGCCTGTCGTGGCGGCAACCCGAGAACCCGGTGGTGGACACTGGGGGTGAGGGAAGCCGTCAAACTGAAGAAGGAGGCCTTTCTGGCCTGGCTGGCCCAGGGGTCTCCTGAAGCAGCTGACGGGTACCGGCGGGCCAGAAGGGCTGCAGCTGCGATGGTCGCGGAGGCTAAAACTCGGGCATGGGAGGAGTTTGTGGAGGCCATGGTGAAGGACTTTCGGTTGGCCTCAAGGAAGTTCTGGCAAACCATCCGACGGCTCAGGAAGGGAAAGCAGGGTCTACCCCAGGCTGTTCTCAGCAGGGGGGAGGAACTGCTGACCCGGACTGGGGACATCGTCGGGCGGTGGAAAGAGCACTTTGAGGAACTCCTAAACCCGGGCCAACATGTCCCTCGGAGAGGGGGCAGCGCCGGAAAACTTTGGGGTGGTTTCACCCATATCCCTGGCAGAGGTCGCTAAGGTAGTCAAAAAGCTCCTTGGTGGCAAGGCGCCAGGGGTGGATGAGATCCGCCCTGAGATGCTGAAAGCGCTGGACATTGTTGGGCTGTCTTGGTTGACACGCCTTTTCAGTGTCGCATGGGGGTCGGGAACAGTGCCCATGGACTGGCAGACCGGGGTGGTGATTCCCATCTTCAAGAAGGGGGACCGGAGAGTGTGCTTGAACTATCGTGGTATCATACTGCTCAGCCTCCCGGGAAAAGCTTATGCCAGGGTGCTGGAAAGGAGGCTCCGACCGCTTGTCGAACCTCGGATTCAAGACGAACAGTGCGGATTCCGTCCCGGTCGTGGAACAGTGGACCAGCTCTTTACCCTCGCAAGATTACTGGAGGGGTCCTGGGAGTTTGCCCAACCAGTTTACATGTGCTTTGTAGACTTGAAGAAGGCTTTCGACCGGGTCCCTCGGGGGTTTTTGTGAGGGGTGCTGCGGGAGTATGGGGTGCCGGACCCGTTGGCACGGGCCATCCGGTCTCTGTATGCCTGCAGTAGGAGCTGTGTTCGTATCCTTGGTAGTAAGTCAGACACGTTCCCGGTGGGTGTTGGCCTCCGCCAGGGCTGCCCTTTATCACCGGTCCTGTTCGTGACCTTCATGGACAGGATATCTAGGCGCAGCCAGGGGGCGGAGAGGATCCGGTTCGGGAGTCTCGGGATCGCCTCTCTGCTGTTCGCGGATGATGTGGTCCTGTTTGCCTCCTCGGACCGTGACCTCCAGCATTCACTGGGGCGTTTTGCAGCTGAGTGCGAAGCGGCAGGGATGAGAGTTAGCACCTCCAAATCTGAGGCCATGGTGCTCTGCCGGAAACCGGCGGATTGCTCCCTCCAGGTGGGGACAAACTGCCTACCCCAAGCGAAGGAGTTCAAGTATCTCGGGGTCTTGTTCACAAATGAGGGTAAGATCGACAGGCGGAGCGGTGCGGCTGCAGCAGTAAAACAGGCGCTGTACCGGTCCGTCTTGGTGAAGAGGGAGCTGAGCCAGAAGGCAAAGCTCTCCATTTACTGGTCGGTCTACGTTCCAACCCTCACCTATGGTCACGAACTCTGGGTCGTGACCGAAAGAACGAGATCTCGGATACAAGGGGCCGAAATGAGCTTCCTCCGTAGGGTGGCCGGGCTCAGCCTTAGAGATAGGGTAAGGAGGTCGGACATCAGGGGGGAGCTTGGAGTCGAGTCGCTGCTCCTTCGTGTCGAAAGGAGTCAGCTGAGGTGGTTCGGGCATCTAGTCAGGATGCCTCCTGGACGCCTCCCATTAGAGGTTTTCCGGGCACGTCCAACTGGTAGGAGGCCCCGGGGAAGACCGAGGACACGCTGGAGGGATTATATCTCCCGGCTGGCCTTGGAACGCCTCGGGATCCCCCAGAATGAGCTGGAAAGTGTTGCGGGTGAGAGGGAAGCCTGGGTCGGCCTGCTGAACCTGCTGCCACCGTGACCCGACCCCGGATAAGCAGCTGATAATGGATGGATGGATGGATGGATGGTTCTCTCAAATGAAACTTACAACTTCAAATATTTCTTTGCATTTATAAATACTTTTTATGTTGTAGAAACGGCTCAATTAAAATGACGAAACAGAAAAAGAAAAGTTTCATTCTAATTCAACACATTAAGCATCTTCATCCACGCTTGCAGCTCTGTGAGGCTAACTATTCAATTCAGTTTATTTTGTATAGCCCAATATCACAAATTACAAATTTGCCTCAGAGGGTAACTAAACTGAACTAACACACACACACACACACACCAATAGGAGAAATAGGCACAAAACACAAAGTACACCTAAGGCCGATGTCATCGGTTTAGCAGGTCAAAAAAGAGTATCAGACAAACTGAATTTCACAAGATCACCAAAGTGACTTCCGTTTATCGTGATTGGGAAGTGTGCAACAAGACGTGTTGGTGTTCCACCGAAACAGTTTCACTCAGAACCACAGACGCCAACCTCATGGTGGTGCTGGAAATTACACCCGAGTCTGACAAAGACGGAATTTGCACCAAGACAATGGAATAACTTTGAGCAGTGACTCCTCATCGTCCACCGAGGACAACATCCTGCCGCCTGATTCACTTCCATCCATCCATCCATTTTCAATACCGCTTATCCTCATTAGGGTCGCGGGGGCGCTGGAGCCTATCCCAGCTGACATAGGACGAAGGCAGGGGACACCCTGGACAGGCCGCCAGTCCATCGAGGGCACATGTAGGGACATACAACCATTCACTCAGGTTATGATCTAATCTATAAGAGCGGCCTGATGACTGGAAACTGGGACGGCACTGAGATTATGAAGAGGTTTCTGTTTCAAGCCCCCGGACCCGCTGTGTGAAAAAATGGAGGATATCTCATGTTACGCCACTGTAGCTTCGCGGTGTAAAAGCACGCTGAGTCGTGGAACAAAGGAAAGTCGTACTAAAAACATTGCAGGTTTGAAGCCTTCCCTAAAAGCTATTTTTTTAAGGAGATATATCTATAACTGCGTCAGGTGAATGTCAGATACTTCAGAATATATATGAATTTATGTGAGTGTATCTGAATTTATCTACAATAAAGGGCAATTTAGTTTGTATTACTGTTCAAGGGTGTGTCAAACAATAAAACATACAACAATGTCTTTTTTTTTTTATGGTCAGTTTTACAACATAGTGGCAATAATTATAATAATAATAATAATAATATGTCTAATAGAATGTTTATTATAATCCACAATGACTTACAAATGTATTTCTAAATGTGTGGAAAATGATAAGACTTACATATTTATATATTTATATTGCATAAATGACGTGGCATGGAATCCTATTTCTTACATTAAAAAAAGGTTACTATGAAAAAAATACAACCACTATTGGTTTTAAGTCCTGAACCAGCCGAGTGCAAGTAAAGAAGACAAAGCAGGAGCAGAAGAAGAAGAAGCTGCAGTTTGTGTTACAATACACCTCACAGGCACACAGAGAGGAACTGAGAGCTGTACAGTCGGCTACACTACACCACCCGATTCCCAGCGTTTCCCCCGGCTGCTGGTACGTGCTGTCCTCTGAGGCGAGTGGGCGGGCTGTGTGGGCTTCGAGCACCTTCACCCCACCAACTCAGAGCTCCTACTCCACCCTCGCACACACTCAGTCCGGCAGTTCGTCTTGATGTTCCACTGCTCACGCAAGCGGTATCGGCAGAGAGCCGTCAGGTAACCGGATACGAAAACCACGTGAAAAGGAACAATCCACGTTGAGCGCTGTGTTTTCTTTTGAAAGTTTAAAGGGTGCAAATGTGTGAAAGATCTGGCAGGAATCGGCCAGGAATTACACATTGCACCGTAAAGAAGCATTCAACTGGCTTCAGACAGTGATGTCTTCTCTACAGTCTGAAGAGGGGATCTTGGCTTGAGCACGGAGAGAAACAAATATTAACAAGGAATATGAAAGGCATTATCGATTACCTTTACTATCAAGTTGCATTATGGGAATTAAAGGACCATGTCTTCTTTGGAGCTTGACTTAAACTCAGAGTATCTCTACCCCAGCTGTATTGATTCTGACCACTCTTTTTTTAAATTCTTTGTCACTTCACGGTAGTATTGGGATACCCACTTAATGTAACCTGTCTAATGTGGTGGTCATAGCCTTGTTGTAGGTCATTCCCCTCTCTTCCCTCATTTCTGACCTCTCCACCTACCTGCCTCTCAACTGTCCTTTGAAGGCAGAAAAAGAAAAAGACCCAGGAAGTATTCCTCTAAATCCCTGTCTTATAACAATGCAACACCACTCTCTTTTAGTAATTGTGCAACGCTGCTGTAATTAAAGATAATTAAAATACCGAGAGAATAAACCAAAACAAAAAAAGAGTAGGAACAGAAGAAGAAAACAGGCAAAGTGAAGGAGGACACGGAGCGAGGACTCCTGACACGACTCTGATGCTGCCAGTAACAGACGGCCGCCCTTCGTCTGCTGTCTGGTCCGTACAGCAGACATCTGCTCCTGAGTGTCACCGCTGACACTCTGGCTGGTAACAGTGTCTGTCACGCTCGGGCCACTGCAGCTATTGTGTCAATATTTACTCAGTGTGAAAAAGAAATCTGCTCGTCCGACGAAACAGACCAACAAACAAAAAACTCGGAAACCTCCGGGACATAGCTTTTGCTTTTGAAAACGGAATTATTGGAGATTTCCAAACTATATTCTGCTTGTAGTGAAGGGAAATCTTTGAGGACACAGGAAGTGGTAAATGAACCAGTCGCAGCAATAGCTGTTCATACTAGATACCCCTAAGTCTGAATAGCGTGCATACTATTTTCTCAAGCAAGTCATATTTCATAGTTTGATTGACATCCGACAACACACAGATTGCATTATTCCGTGTTTGTATAAATTAGGAAAGCATGTTTTTTTGCCAAATTAACTGCTTCAACAAGAAACTCTAGTGATTAGTACGTAGTATTTATTGTGTATAATATAATCTGTACGTAGTATGTTAACAACCTGGAAATCCTCATATTGTGTCCCTTATAATATGATGTATTATTGATTATGAGGACACAAAGGGAAGAGAAAATTATAGTTTTTCACCAAACACATGTAGCATAAACTAACATATATATTATAGTTGTTTTTGTCTTTCTCAGGTGCTCTGAGTGTGTCTTATTTCTTTCTTTTACTGAGAGCATCAGACAGCTCAGAGTGCTCCAGAATCTGGGAGGTAAAGGACAAATCACTCTGTTGGGATTCATTTCAATTCACTGCACTTTCCGGTCTGATATGAACTTGACGTACCCCACAAAGTTTAAACACAATAATAAGAATTTAATCGGTCGACCCTCTTGCAGAAATCATGTTCAAGGTTTACTGTAAATAGTGTAATTTCTTTGAAAAATCTTGCTGGAATAAACAGACTCATTACTCTGTTTGGCGGCGAGTGAAAGTGGGGCTCTGTCTGAAGCGTGAACAGCAGGGTTGCAGTGGATGATATCACAATGAGAATCGGCAACGGTGACCGGCTGCAGTTGCCATTGCTTTTGTTTGTTTTTCTTGTTTCAGTGGATGGAAAATACAGCGCGTTCCATTTTTAACAATACTTGAAGGAACTTAACTGTATATGACTAGAATAGCCGGATATAATGTCAAACATATACACAATATGGGAAATATAATTTGGAACAAAGAGCCGCAGAGTCGGCTCTTTAGCTCTGTGTGGGCGGTATTGCAATTCACAACTACAGACTCAACTACTGCAGCAAAATCTTTAAAAAAACCTTGATTACTATTGTCCAAGAAAATGTGGCTGTCTACAATGCAATCCCTTAAATCATTCATCAGCATCTAGACCGTTTCTTAAGATGCTACAAAAGCCCTGAAATCTGTTTCTATATCAGAGGAACACCTTCCGCTTGTTCTTTTCTTGGTTTAGTCCAGCTCTTTAAGCTTTATACTGGCGTTGTTACACCCAGGCCTTCTGTGTAGTTCACTGTCTGTTTTCTGTTGTGTTGTCTGTCACCTACCATGTCTCTCGTTTCAGAATCCTCCCTCCGCGTGTGTCGTCCTCATGTGTGATTGCAGACCCCGCCCTCATTGTTTCCACCTGTGTCTTATTTTGTTTTCACCTGTGTCTCGTTTCCCTGTGTATTTGTTCTGTGTCAGTTCGTCTCTTAATGTTGCCGAGTAAAGATCCCTATTTCCTGAGTTCTGACTACCGCCTCTTTATCTGCATTTTGAGTCCTATTTCCTGTGGCTCCCAGCCAATCCGTGACAGGTGTGAATGCAGCATGGACAGTGTTGCCATAGTATCGAAATAAAACTGGAACTGATCAAACGGGCATAACAATACAAGACAGATCTCCGCCTCAGTTCATCATTTGCTCTCAGTGAGGGTGCTGGTATCATCACTGCTCCATTGATGTTCTCGCCGCAAGCACCCGTACCTCCAGACACGCTCACACACACGCACGCTTCCCTCATATCCCGCAGAGCCAGCACAAAAGCTACAGGTCAAAGCTTAATGCTCACAGGGGGCTTTCTGAAGTGAGGCATTAATGTGCATGCATAATGGAGGTTATGCCAACTCACTTAGCAAAATTGATGACCGACGCTCTCCGAAACTCCATCAGCCTCAGACACATGCTAGCGGGGCATGGAGACACAAGGCTAACATGCTAAATGTCACCATGTTGACCATTACATAAATGCATGGTCACTTTTCACATTTAAAATGTCAAAAGCCTGTGATGCTCCGACATCCCAACAGTATCGCGCTAAAAAAACGTTAGCTGCGTTTTGAAGGAACCGCTAATGTTAAGCGTGTCAGCTCAAACCCTGGCCGAGGCCAAACCTCTGCCTGACATTCAAAAGGATGCCAATTAGCAAAGTTGTCTCTCTCTTTCATTTTATCTTTGAGAGGGGCAACAAGACAACAAACACGTGTTTGATAAATAAAAAGAAAAGATTGCGTCTCGAACGCTAAAACAAATGTTTTAACATTCAATTATGAATATAAAACTATCAAGCCTATTCACAGTCTGTTCACCTCAAACTGTTCATCTCTCTACTAGTGTGTGACGCAGAGAGAGAGAGAGAGCAAGAGTGGGATCAGGGCCGCAGAGAATGTTATTCTTAATGAGGCCAATTAATTCTCAAGCATAATGGGAGAGAAGGGGGAGGGGGCAGGGAATTGATAAAAAAAAAAAAAAAATGGAAAAAAAGCCCATTGGATTCAGACGAGCAACTGCCTGGGGAAGAAGCCGTGTTCGGTGTGCGCTTGCACACTCCCCCACACGCTCACTCCATACAAACAAACAATATTTGCTGCCACTGAGGCAAAGTCATCCCGTTACAAACGGCGGCTTCTGTTTGGTCGAAATCATGGCAGATACATTACAGAATGACGAGGCACATCTTTGTAAGGAGGTTACCTTATCTGGAAAGCGGAGCAGTATATGTCTCTGGTAGCGACCTGTCAATCACAGTAAGCCTGGCCTAAAGCATACTCTGTTTTATGGTCTATTTGACTCTAAATTGAGCATAATCTACTAAATTAACATTATGCTATATTGAAGAAGACTTGAAACTAGATATTGAGACCATAAACTCATCTTCACAATGTTTACTGAGGGAATAAATCAAGAGAGAAAGTAGAGTCATTTTCTCATAGACTTCTATGCAATCAGACTTCCTTTTGCAACCGGAGGAGTCGCCCCCGGCTGGTCAGTAGAGAGAATTGAAGTTTTAAGACACTTCTGCATCGGCAGAACCGGAGGTCATAGTTTCACGTTATAGATATGATCCACCTATAATCATATGTATCTATCTGGCCCGTTAAGGAAGCCCAGTCGTCCTGCAGTTATCGATGAATTGATTACACACCAAGCCTCTGCAAACTTCAGCTTATTAGATTCAGCCCTCTGTCCTTCACCACATTAACACTTCTGAATTTCAGCACTCCAAAAATGCTCTCTCGGTCTGTGTCTAACATCACTTCCTGTTGTACCGTGACCCGTTTCCTGTCCCCTGGTTAAAGGGAAAGAGGATTGAGATTGAGACGGCACACGCACGAGAGAGAGAGAGAGAGAGAGAGAGAGAGAGAAAGAAAAGGGGAGGGAAGGAGGAACGACCTTTACGTGTGAGCTGCATGGAGAGAGGTGGGACCGAGGAGATGGGGTCTGTGGATTGGACAGCTGTTGCCGGGCAACCAGCGCAAGCACAGGCAGAGTAGAGAAATTGGTTTACGTCACAGGAACTGACACAGCACAAAAAATGCATCATTATCAGCCAAGGAGATGTCACTGCCGGGGTCTCCCCCTTCACCTACACAATAAAGGGATGCTTTTTCTCACCAAAATTATTATTATATGCAGGTTTTTCTTTTTTTAAACAGTGAACAGTGACGAGGGGGTGGGGGGATGGGGACCTTCCAGATGGCAGTGTTATCTTTTTTGGGGAGATCTGATAGATACGACTAGCAGTGTGTTCTTTCAACATGGGTCATTTCAATTTTCAGTGTTTTCAATGACAAGAAAATATTTGCTCCTGTTTTCCAGGTCACGTGTGAACCCTGCAGATACGCACACGCACACACACGCATGCACGCGCACACACACACACACACACACACACACACACACACACACACACACACACACACACACACACACACACACACACACACACACACACACACACACACACACACGGCTGACACTAAACTAAAAAACAGAAAATGTGCTTTGCAGAGTCCTTCAAGGTTCTTTGCCGATTACAGAAATAGACTAGAGATTCTCAGAGGACACAAGCAGAAGAGACACAACCAGGACACAAAAAACAGAGTATTTGGACCGGAAGTACTTGGTACCAGTGAACAGTACCAGAATCAGCTAGAAAATTTAACAATAATGTTACTTTACGTTTGTCAATAAAGTTGTAATATTTAGTCTTTTTTAATTTTTTTTTAAGCCAGACAAATATATTCATATAAGGTCTCCAGCTCCTTATCAGTACTGCAACGACAACCAGCCGTCAACTCCTAAAGTTGGTCATCACAAAGAAGACACACAAACGCACAAACTTTCCTCGCCACGAATGCCTCAATTCTAAGTGTCTGGAAAAAAAAAAAAACTATAGTAACAGTGCTGTCAGTGTCTTCATCTTCAGGTGAATATGTTCATGGTGTATATTTTTCGTCATTTCGCTCAAGTAGATGTGGTGGCTTATTAAGTGTAAATAACATGTTATGTTAGTGTGGCCATCTTTTACACAGTTTGGTCAAAGTCCGGAAGTGGAATTCAGATTTTGAGTGTGTCTTGAATAAATGTTTGGTTGGGATGCGAAGGAAACTCATCTTGCAGTGTGAACAGAAGCCTCCACACTCTTCACACATTGTATTTGGCTGCAAAGTCAAGTTGGACTCGCTGCAGTATAAATATATGAATATAGGAAAAATCCATAAAGAGAGGAAAGCAGTTTCAGACTTCAGTGTTTGAGTAGTGTAAAATATGGTGTTGAGTACGATGGCACTGCTTTTCTTACTGTAAGCCAAATTAAATACCTTCATCCAAAGATGAAAACAAAGAAATGCACTAAACAATATTCTAATACTTTAACTTGTGGGTGTGAAAAAAATAACTAAAACAATGGACTCCTTTATACATCAGAGTGGCAGCAGATTTGATCATTCTTGAGGTCCATGTTCGGGCGGCTGGGGTGTGTTTAGGCTCAGCTGCGGAGGGCTATGGGGGAGTGGTTCAGGGAACAGGTGCCAGGAATAAGCCTAATTGGCCTCAGCTGCATAGATTGAAGGTCTGAGTGTCTTTGCCCTATATGAGGTGGATACGAATAGAGCCACGAGGGTGGAGAGCAGAGACAGTCTGGAACGAAATAAAGACCATTACCAAATATACGCAGCGTGTGCTCATCCTTTGGTGCTGGGGGGGGGGGGAAACCCGTACGTGACAGCAGTAAACCTGTTACAACCACATTTCAGACAAACAAAGCCACTTTTGAAATGTTGTCCAAAGTAATCAATTATTTACAACATGTGTGCAAATAATGCATTTACACCAGTTTTAATAACATGCAAAATCCCTTTTAGCGCTTCGTATATGAGCATCTACAATTTACCACACACTTGCATCCGAAACAACATTATTTGGTCTCCTCTGTCTCTGTCGCTCTCTCCTCCAGTAAGCGTTTTCCCGTAAGCCAAATCTGCCTTCAGATCAGCCCATGACCCATGAATCTATAATGGAAAACAGCTCAGCGCTCTCAGGCCCTGCAGCGCTCTCTCTCTACATTATATATCGCTGTACATCACCAGACAATTTTTCTAACACACACACACACACACACACACACACACACACACACACACACACACACACACACACACACACACACACACACACACACACACACACACTATATACGTAACCATCAGCCATAAAGTTACAGTGATCAGCAGGCTGATTGGACAAGGACAGAGAGATAAAGTAATGCCTCAACTTCACTAGTTTGTGTGAAGCTTTTCTGTTCTGACTGTACGAGACTGTTCCCCACCCCCACAAAACAGGTTTGTTTTCTTTTGAAAAGTGATATTTTAGTGACTAATAGCAACAGGACAGTGCATGCTGAAATGCCTTATACATTTGATTTAGGAACCATGAAAGTACCCGTGTCTGAAGTAGAGCTGCAACGTACAGCTGTTTCTATAATCCTGGAAAACATCAGGAAATAATGAGAAATCAACCATCAACATTTTCTTAAGCCCGGAGAGTTATGTATTCAAACTGAAAAAAATGTTTTGTCTGAGGAACAGTCCAAAGCGTCAAAGAAAAATCAAGTTTACGATAATGTTGGGAGAGAAACAGCAGAACATTCTCCCATTTCAGATGTTCTCATCATTCTCTGCCCTTCTGCTGATCCAGTAACCGATCAGCTACAGCTTTGGCCGTGTCATAGGAAATATTCGAGTACGATCCACAGATCACACGCGCGTGTTCGGGGGCCATGGCTCCAATAACTCTCCAGTCGAGTTCAGATTCCAGCCTTGCCCAGGATGAGACCGCAGAAGGCCGAGCCGCTACGCCAGTCAACTGTGTGCACTGTTGCAACACCGGTATGACTATGAGTGTTAATGACTGAAATAGACCCAACATAGCAATATTTTACAAACTACATAGCAGTGCTAGTCTTTATGACGATACACATAGTGTCAGTTGGATGTTTCTTCACTAGAAAGACAGTTCAGAAATTTGAGTTCTTCCTTCAGAACAGACATGCTGTCAAAATGTGTTTATATCACACATTCGCAGACCAACAGCAGCCCATATGGGCTCATCATCATCATCATCATCATCATCATCCATGTGTCCGCTCAAAACTCTCACAACTCTTGCTCTAAATATTCTGAAGGATAATCACAGAAACTGATGGAGTTTTGTACCGACAGCCTTGGTTAAACAAATAAATACATGATAAATAGAAGGCTTCAAATGGACCATGCCATCGTCCTCATAATTCCTTGTGACAAGTGGGGTGCGAAAGGCCTCAGACAAGTTCACACACACAGACAGCGTCATCACATTGAAGACTGTCTGTAGCATTAGAACATGTGCAAATGTCATTCAATTATCGCCTCTCACCAACCAAACACACAAAGGCACACACACCGACGACACCGTGCACGGGACTTTGCCTAAAACAGGATT